>NC_054085.1:28367655-28577438 GCF_017562075.2 Anopheles merus
ACATAATTCTTCGGAACGATTACGGGCTGGGAAATAAATTAAGTAACGATGCCTGGACTCGTCGTCGTCGTCGTCGTCATCCACGGCAGCCACACAGCACAGCCTTCCCGGTGTTCATCCTCATGCGCGTGGTGGGTGGAGAAGCTCGAAAAGATGGGGACAAAGGGGGAAAAAACCCATTCGTAAAATAATTTCTCTTACCCGTAACCCGTACCCACGCTCCAGCAGCAACAAAGCAACAACATTTCTTCAAACGCTTGCCAAAAAGCGCTCAAACGAAATTAACACCGTTGTGGAAAGTAAATTTTCGGTGAATTCTTGTTGTTGTTGTTGCTGCTGTTGCCGTTTAAGGTTCTGCTCCGAAACCCTGGATTGTTGCTGGTTGCTTAGGAGAAGCGGACCTTGCCCAACGTCCTCCCAAAACTTACGTTCCGATGCCAGCACCACTGACGGGTTGGCTATTAATCTCGGTGGATGGAAAAATGGATTCCTCTGCTCAGCTCTGGCAATGGCTTCGGGAGCGGCCACTGTGCGGGGGTTAATTGAAGCCTCATCGGCAAAACGGGGCAGGGAAGCTGTGATGAATCCGCACCACAAACACACACGAAATTGCTCGGAGCCATAAATCTTGCAGTTTGTGGTGGTTGATATGGTTTTGAAAAATTGACGTACCTAATTGAGCATATGTCAGCGTTGCTTTGGTGTAAAGGTGCAATAATTTTATTCTTTATTAGACAGTAGCATGCTTAATGGACAATAGTGGTTGAAAAATGGTTCTTAATAGGTAAATATAAATTCGGAGGGTTTTAACAGCTTAATTTTATTGTACAATTTGCAAACATTTAGGCGGTTTAAGTCATTAAAATGTCGAGATTAAATATATCATTGTTATCAAACGACTAAAAAAAATGATATAATTCAGAATAAAATCTACACTTTAAAATTGAACTAATACAGGTTCAATAGTAACTAAAAACAGTAATAAATTAGATAAAATCTAATGTAGCATACCTTCAGGCGCCCATTGAAGCCGTCCAATGGTATGGTTAAGTATAATTAAATTGTTTTTATTGATTGATCGCCGAAAACAGTTAAGTTTATAGATCTATTCAATGGTGATTGATTTAAAATACACCGTCACGACAAGAAGTCATTACACAGCTAACACGCTCTTTTTGCTGACCATGATCACTCATTCCGTGCATAACTTTAGGCGTTTCATCGCACGGCTAGCATAGCAAAAACAAAAACCCAACAATTGATTGCATTGGTTCAATAACTTCCAGGTAAGGATCGCTTCCTGCCACAAAACTGAGTTTCTGATAGTTCACATTAGCAGGCAGCGAGTGCAACCACAAAATTATTGTGTAATAAAAGCACTATTTATTTACCAGTCATTTCCCACTAAATGGGCTCCATTTCACTGTCAATTGATTCTTTACTGCGATCGACTAAAATCTTTCCTAGGATCAGATTATGACGTCATCTAGCTGATTCTCTCCCGAGGGCTAACCACATCCGGTCGGTTTGTAGCGTTGGATGGGAGTGGGGAAGGAAGAGTTCGTTTCTGCTTGCCCCGAAACCGCTGCAAACTAACCGATGGTGCCGTGCAACAATTTGTTACAACATCCACCAACCGAAACCGAAACGGTTGTCCACTCGGGATTGCAAAAAACAACAGCAACATTACAACAAAAAAACAACAACACACACACACACATGTAAACTAGGCTGTCCATTAGTACACCTTTTACGCGCCAACCTTACCAGTGGGATGAAGTTTTCCAGGGCGTTTAGCAGCAAATTTTCGGCCTCATCCAGCAGCTTACGGGACGAGTTTGGGTTGCGAGTTTTGCGGAAGAAAGAGCGAGCAAACCCAATCGCAAACCACAAACTGTCCGGTCCACTAATATTCTCCACCGAAGACCCTGCCGACCGGTAATGGGTTTCGGTTTGGGTTTCCTGTATTATTTTTTTGTTTTTTTGTTGGTTTGCTTTCCAACGCTTTGTGGTGTAGCCAAATTTTTGGCACAATTTTGACCACGTTTTTTGGTTCGATCGACCCTTACCCCTTCCAATCGATCGCAATCGATTAACGCAACGCTACACTGCTGCGTGTGGGATGTAGCGACAAAGTTGTAGGCCTTCGATCGAAGCAGTACTTTGTTTTTGGGTATGTAAATTTATTCAACCTGCAGGCGAGCTATTTTGACTTTAAACGATCAACCCACCCGACACACGGGGAAAAAAAACAAAAACCAAAGTAAAGTGTAAAGTAAGTGTGCTCATACTACAACACCATACTTCTTCTCATTTTTTTCTCTCCCCTCCTCTACCGCAGTGGCACCAATCCCGTCGTGATAGCTTCACCGGCCGAGCTGGCAGGCATGACGCTGGAAAGACGTCTCACGTCCTACGACTGGGAGAATCAGTTCGAGAGCTTCCAGGACGCCACGCGGCAGGGTTCGTTCAAGCCGCTCTGCTGGACACCGACCAACACGATGCTACCGGTAGGTGAAACGCCCCACGCAACTGCTCCCGACATTTTCCCACCAAACAGGACCGGTATTTGTGAACTGGCATGTGTTTTAAAAAGGGTTTTATTGCAAAAAAAAACTAGCGCCAACACAAAGTATTGCTAAAGGTATTGGTTTGAGCTCGAAAAACAAAGCAAGGTTTTTGCGGACATGGGTTCGCTCGGTGAGTTTTCAATTGACAGCTATTTTGGGTGGAGGATCTAATGCAAAGGGCCAGTGCTTTGCCCTACCTGTGTTCTATAATCTACCCGAAGGACAGAAAGTTTGGCTGTCCTTTACCCATTACACACACATACTGCACATGACAGCTTATGACAGGGGCACACGGAACGAGTCGGTGTGGAGGGAACACGTGTGTGGGATTTTCGTCCCACAGTAGTGACACATAAGCCCAGTCTTCCCTTCCCAAACCAACAAGCCCCTAGCAGTAGGTACAGCGAAACATACCTAACGATGGAAAAGGAAATAAAACTTTTAAATAAGCCTTCCCAAAAATGATAATGATAACATATAATTCCCCACCGGAGCCGTTTCTAGCAGCCTTTTTCTGAAGGGTTTGGGCTCCCTCACTTGCCACTTCCGTGCGTTTTTTTTTTGTGTGTGTGGTTACAGTACGTGCGTACTTAAACACACAACCAGCGGTGGAAAAGGAAGTAAAACTAGGAAGCAATTGCATGAGCCCACACACAACACGTGTTGTGTGGAGGAAGATTTCGATGAATTTCCCGCATGGTTTTAGCCGCTCTTATATGACGCTCACGCACGAAACGCTTCTCTTTCTCTGCTTGATGCTGTTTGCGTGTTTTCATCCACACTTCAATCCATTGCAAAAAAAAAACTCCTCTCCCTTGGTAAAACTACCCGAAACATTGCGCATTAGTTTCGTTTTACAAATGAAGGCAAATCCTTACGAGTCCCGTGGGGCATGGTACCCCTTCGGTGTTGGGCAGCTCCGTGGTCTTAACGGACGGATTTCAAGTGAAATAAATGAGCTTATCATGGTAAAGCGAAGAAACAACAAAGCTAAGGCTTGTTTATGGTCGGGACGAACGAAAAAAAACCAAAAAAAAAACAACAAAAAAAAACACGCAACTGGGTACAGTCTTGTTAGTGCACAAGCACCCATTCCACATCTTGTGTAAATGCTAACCAAAAAAGACCTGAAACAAGCGTTAAAAACGAGGCGCCTTTCGAGTGGCAATTGGCAAGGCGCAAACGGGCGATGCACATGAGCTGCACAAAGATAGTAAGTTTGGAAAGAGCTCATCACAAGATGCACAAGCATGAGCACACACACACACATTATTTCAGACAGCAAGCACAAACTCGCGTGCAATGAAGAACTGTTGTAAAAGAAACGCATCCCAGCATGAGCACAGCCTCTCCCGACCAACATCAAAGCGAAACGCAATGTCGCACTACAATCTGTACACGAAGGAGGGATCTAGATAAGAACGAAAAGTGCATACACACACATGGGTGTGTACTCACTTACCAGAGATAAGTGATTTTTAGTAGCTTTTCTTTAAAACACATGCTCCACCCAGCAGCACTGGGGACGCTGTTGGACTATAGGGGAAATTCATGATTTGTTTTTAAATTTTACATTTTAATACTTTTAGTTTGTTCTACAAAACAGATGTGTTGTTTTAAACGTTTCATTACCTGTAATGACTACTTTGTGCTTAATTCAATCATTTTATGGCATATTATGGTAAGGCCTTGTTGAACGCCTAAATGTATGCAAGTTAATAATTTATTACATTTTTAATAATAATTTATTTATTTTTCAATAATTTCGACCCAATCACTTGCAAGTACATGAGTTAAATACAAAAAAAAGTTAAAATAAAATTATCTAAAAAATAACAAGAAAGTATTTGCCCAACAAACTGTTACAATTATCTCGAACGCAAAAGATTACTTTTGGACCTCTTTTTTCATGTTGGTGCTCATGGTGCCCGTAGAGAAAAGGAACAAGGGTACGAGGGCATTACTGGTCCCTCCCTCCTCACCTTTCCCCACGACAGCTGAGCGTTAAGCGCTAATGAGAGGCAAACCGTGCCCGACGAGGTCGCATTGTTTCGTACACGCTCACCAGGAATGCTTGTCCAAGAATGACAGGAACGACTTCTTGTACACACATTGAGCGACAACATCAAAGAACATTACGTACATGGTTGCACCCGGCCATGTCTCTACGGAAGTGTGTGTGTGTGAGAGAGACTTGTGTTTTTTATTTGCATGAGTGTGTGTGTGTGGTGCATTCTTTATCTCTGAAACATCGCCAGTGGATCAGCATTTCAGTTGCACCAAGCAGATGCACCAACTCCGGGCATGTGACAATGCACCTGTCTGTTAGTTGTTTTTTTTTTTTTTGGTTCTAAAAGACAAGTTTTTAGTATCTTGTTGGACTCGGAAAAAATGACGAGAGATTTACATTATTTTTTGTTGTTGTGCCCTTGTTTGTGCATTGCAACAGTGTGCTGATACTTGCGGATGCTTTTCGGGGACCCGCGCAAGTAACCCCAACCCAAATGTCAAGCATGATAGCCGAAACATCAAAGGCGTTTCGGGTCTGTGTGTTTTAGCCGGTTGCAAGTGAGTGAATTGAAAAATTGCCTTCTGCATGACACGGTCTGAGTAATGTCAATGTCGTCCTATCCTATGGTCAGCATACCAACTTGTCTTCTGATGTTTGAGAAACGCGCTTTCAATAGGGTGTACTTAATCACGTTCTGGTTGTTTTACATTTTTCCACCATCCAGATTGCTTTAATCAAAAATGTGTTTAATTAGCGCCTAAATGTATGCTTCGTTCTGTACTAACAACGGCGGCTCCATCTGGTACCAATTTGAGAAAGTATGCAATCGATATTCGGCAGCACATGAAGACCAATTCCCAAATGTAAATTCTACTCTTTGCACAACAGTTGCAGAGATTCTTTATTCTTTACTGTCTTTTCTCAACGGCGAAACCCATTCGCCTTCCCGTTCAGTAAAAAAAAACAAGCGACATGCTTCATCGGTCCATTCCTGGTCACGGCATCAACTAAGCTACTTGAGAGTGAGAAAAAAAACGGGACGAAAAATCCCCGTCACTACCCGCCACTCCATACTGTGTAGCCCGAAGAGCGCCCGAGAGCGGCCCGCTATTATGCTCGATATGTTGTAATGTCGGCGCATCCCTTTGATGTTTGTTTCAAAAGCACTCGCCCAGCTCCTCACTACTCCTTTTGTTATTTGTCCTTTGGCAGTGGGCGCAGGAGGAGAAGAAGGAAGAGGTTGCTTTTCTTTTCAAACCGAACGCGCGACGAGATGGAACGGCAGTGGCAGTGGCTGTTGATGATGATGATGATGATGGTGATGGTGGTCGAGACATTTTTTAAGTACCCAACCTCAAACCATCTCACCACTATCCCTGCTCGCTGGGTACTTTTTGCCACCCTTCCTACTGCTCTGAATGTGTGCATTTATATCTTGCCTCTGCGTCCAGACATCAGAGGCCGCTCTCATCCTGTTGAATGGATCAATGGGCTGCGCGCGGGTGAAACGCGAAACCAGGGCGCCTGGGGGAGAGGAAAACAACACGTAAGAAAAACACTTGTGCGCAAAAGGGAACTATATCATAAACTGTACTCTCCTCCTCTTGGGGGAGAGTGGGGAGGGGTGTGAGTGGAGCGAGTAGAAGTAGAACGACAGGTACTTGAAGTACTGCTTCCGCCTTGTTTTTTCTGCTGAAAGCCGCCCCGCGGGCACGCGTTAGTGCAATGGCCTTCTGGAGGCATGGTGCAACCGCTTTCAGCCGACTGAAAGAAATAGGAACGTCATAATAAAACCATTGATGGTAATGATTAGAAGAAACTGTGCGTGATTGCTTTATGAAGAGCCAGCGCTAGCGTTCCAGTGTGTGTGTTGGATGGAGCATTAGATCTTCTCGTTTAGATGTCTCTCATCCTGTGCGCTTTCCCAAGGGTAGTCCCGCTTATGCTGTAGTTTGAATGATTCAGAAACGAGGACACATCTACGTCTACGCTCAGGCAAAAAAAAAAACGCAATTCTGTTAATAATCCCTCAGCACTCTTCACCCTCAACGAGGCCTATACCGCAAGGCCCCTAGCTTTATAAATATTACATTTTTAATTTTTTTATTTGCCGTTTCTTCAAAACATTCCTAGCTGTGCGCACTCTTCCCTACGCCACCTTGCTAGCACATGGTTGCAATTCAACCATTTATTCCAGTGGTTCAACAACTGCGGGAAAGTAGACAAAAAAAGGGAGGCTTAAGCTTCAAACGGAATAATTGAGGCGCAAAAGTTTGTTTTCCCTGTGCCCACACCACTTCAGCGCGAAGGAGGTTTATGTTTTGGGGTGCTTCCTTTTTTTAACATTTCTTAAGCACGGCATGGTTTTAACTTCGTTGTGTTCTTCGCTTCCCTTGCGTGTGTTTGCCTGTGACCAGTCGGGATGGTCAGCAATTCTTGGAAGAAAACGCAAGGTAGCGTGGGGAGAGAAGAAATTACAACGTTGCAGCTGTGTGCAGCGAAGGAAGTGTGGAGCAGAGAAGCTCTTTGAAGCAACAACAACGACAACAACCAGCAAAAAAAAGTCTCAGATGAAACCGAGAGCTCGTTAAGAAGTTTTTACATCTCAAGTAGTGCTGCTGCACGGATTGTAATGATTCTGTCGCTGCAGTAGGAAACTTTGCTCGGCTTTTTTTCCGTTTTTTGGTAGGGGAAAAGCATGCGAACCAAACGCTCCAGTGCAGCACTCCCTCACTGTGCTCGAGAGTGCATTCTTACCCGGAGGAAGTGTGTTGTGTTGCGCGCAGGAATCTTAAATCGGCACCCTCGTTTAGAGTTAATTTATTTTAAATGCCAATTATTCGCTGCATTGCTTAGGCGCAATCCACATCCGTTAGCGGATGGCCAAGACATAGTTTCGGGAGGCGCGGCGCTTTTGTTCTGAACAAGATGTATAATTAATGGAGGTAACGGTTTTAAATGAAGCTTTCTTGTTGTGCAGTGTGCCTACATTTAGGCGCGTTCGGTGCTTACACGCTCAACATCTCCTTGAAGCGCCATTAAAATAGCATTCTTAGAAATGAAAATAAAACGTACCAGCATGAAACAGCAAATATGAAACTTTTATCCCTTCCTTGAGTTACACAAGAAAACTCTCACTCACACACAGCACGGGTTCGGTCTCGTTAAGAAATAGTTTTGCCAGTCGCTCCGAGCACCGTGAGCGGTCGTGCAAATGGTGCCAGTGTAATTGGTATGCGGTTACAAGTATCCATCCATTCCATCTCTCCACTCCCGCAGCCGTGCCTGGCCGTCCCTGGCACGATGTGACATGCTCGTCCAACGTCCATCTCCATTATTTGACGGATACCATCCTAACTGCTTCGAATAGTGTGGCCACAAGCCATGAAAACGGTACCCCGAAACTCATACCGTGCAGGAGCAAGAGAGAGAGAAAGAGAGACAGGGCAAAATAAAACGCAACCTCACATTCCGGCACTGCAAATGAAAAGTGCACGATGCAACTTCCGTTCCTCCCGGACAGGCACACTCTTCTCCTTTTGCTTCGGTGGTCCAATCCAAGCTTACGCGTCTCGGAGGAAACTCGTCTTGAGAGGGCTAACGAATTGGAACAAATGACCAGAACGTTTCCATGTTTTATCAGTACAATTTCTCTGCCCCCGTTCTGCCCGATGTGTTGCTTATGTATCCTGCTGTTTTACTATTTTTTTCACGACATTTTGTGGCTAGATATGAGTGGTATCATTTAACAAACCACCGAGCGGAATGATTGCACAGAAAATGAAGAGAGTAAAAAACGGCTCCAACTATTCGAACACAGTTTCCATCCGCACCATCCAGAAGATACACTTTCAGTGTACGGCCAGCGGGGCGGAGAACGAAGCACGCGGCACCAGAAACATTTAAACAGAGTAAAGTGGGTTTTGCCAACGTGCGAAACGTGATGAAATTTTCAATTCGATAAAATTTCGGTTCACTTTTTGTGGCCCGTGTTTTCATCCCCCTCCCCCATCACGCTGCTGTTGTGGATTAAACTTTTCTTTATCCGGTTGTTTCAATTCCCTCCCGTTTCTCTCATCCCCCAGGGCATCGAGTCGGAGTCGTACGGTAGCAACGTCACGCGCCACTGGAAACCGGCGGACAAGTGTCGAAACATTCACACCAACCTGGTCACCGATGCGGGCCCGAACATGATCGATATGCCGGCGATGGACGACCACGAGTCGACCAACATGATCGACATCGATCTGAAGGCAAAGATGTCCCGCAGCGGTCAGCAGACGCCACCGACCACCAACCATCGGCAGGTCGGCCGGAGCGCCGGTTCCGAGCTGGCCGAATCGTTCGTCGCCCTCGCAGTCGCGGCACTGCTCGGGTTTGCGCTGCAGTAAGGCACGGTGCCACCGGAGGGCCGAATGGGATATCAACCAAACACACGGAAAGCAATAAAATACCACAAAACGCTCTTATCGACGGAAGCTCATTAAATGCCCGCGCAAACGGAAACAATACTGTACGTGCACGAAGGAGGGTCGGTGGGTACGGTTTTGGGGGGGGGGAAGGGTTACGAAAAATGAGTTCGCTCGCTTATCTGTAAATATGTCATGTATCAAACGTGCCCGGCAGCAGCAGCAGCAGCAGTGGTGTCATATGTATAGGTGAAGCTGCATCACGGGCACAACGAGCGGGGAGCGCATGTATATAATCACACTGATCATGTAAAACCATCTAATATTAGCACCGTAAGGAGCGGAGAAAGGCGTAAAAAAGGAAGAAGAAAAAACAACATCCGGAGCATTCGAAATGAATTCAGCTGCATCCGACACACAGTCACCTTCATGGACATTGTAGAGCGTTGAGTAATGTTTAGTGCTTGATTTGGGAAAGTGTTGTATCTTGTTTCCCTTTTTCCATATTTTCTAGTATTTCTGTTTTTTTTATTCTTGCTTTCGTTAAACGCTTTTCTATTTTGCTTTTCTACACACTGTATTTACCAAAGCAAATTAGTGTGTCAAAGACGTATCATCAGCAACATCAATTATCATCGACACACCGTACGAAACCGGTAGTTCCTTTTGCGACACAGATTAGAAAACGGGACTAAGGTACTAAGGTGAATAGCATAAATGCAGGCGCGAATACAATTGTGTAATGTCTAAGCTAAAACAAACGGATAAAAAAAAAAACACTTCAACACTCAAACCACAAACCAAAGTGATTATGGAATAAAATGTCAAACAGATACTCAGTGGGATTGCTTTTCATTTTGTACTACTACTTATACTTCAGGTCATGTACTACATGCGTAATGAACAGGTAAGTATGATTCTTAAAGCTTAGTTGCGTTGCGAAACGCCTTTATGTATGCAATATCCTTTTAAGTGTAAACTTTTCGTAACTCACTCGTTATACGGAAAACTCGTTTTGCGGAACTCCGTAATGCCTCCGAAAAAAATAGAAAATATATTCATATTACGGATGATTTTGAATTGATTTATGTTACTTTTCAATTATTTAACACATTTTCATTCATATTGGTCCATTTTCATTTATTTGGAAAGATGGTCGATTTATTTTTATATTTCTGGCTTTACAATTTCTCCAAAAGATCTTTTTTAAAAATAGTATTTTCTATCTTTGTGTCTAGGAAAAGCTAGTTTTTCCGCTGTTAAACCAGTGTAGATTTGTTGTGATAAGAATAATTCCGAATGAAGAATATCAACTCATACTATATCATGTGAAATTCTTTCAACTCTCGCCTTCTTGAACAAGAAGATCCAGAAAAGAATCCAAAAATTTATCGTTAGGAGTGACTCCACTGTAAATTTGATCGTGTGCATACTTTCAGGCGCTGGCGCTTCTTTTCATAGCTCTAGAATAAAGAACAAAAATTTTTTGTACACGTTTTAAAATACATATTGCAATGATTTACCATTTTTTGTCAGACATATCCACATACATTGTCCATATTGTGTCTGTCCAAGAAACCTAAGTCTAAGTTTGAAAATAAATTGACCTAAAAGAAATTAAACTTAACAATTGAGAAACGAAAAGAGGTTGTAGACAAACGGCTATTGAGTTTTATCGATTCAATTCGGAGATTACCATAAACCATTGGTTTCATAAGAAAACTGCTCGATACACAATATTCGCATAACAATGTTACCTTCTCTGCCAACGTTCGGCCAACCCATCCACGGAGAGAGGTAACTCAATCAAGTTATGAAATCAATTTCATTCCTCAATAAGCTCTACTCTACCATTCCGTAAGCAACCGCCACGCATCCAAGAGAATCTGGCTCAAACGGTCCACTGTTTTAATCCTTATCGTTCGTTCAAGTGCCGCCTCAGCATCGTTGCATCCTTCTGCCTATTGGTGAATAATTGCAATGGATGCGTTTTCCTCTGCGCTCGCAAGACACCCGAGCGCAAGGCTACCACGCAAAAATAACACTACACACACGCTGGTTCCTTTTACCCCGGATCCACAGCAAACAACAGCGAACCAACAACAACAACGGTGCGTTGTTAAGCTGCCCACCGCCGTTCCAATGCGATATTACCCCGGCAAAACGGAGCGAATATTTCATCATCACCAGAAACGTCCGATCGAATCGACTGCCGGGTGCACCCGTAAGCAAGCGTTGCCCATTGGCATTGGCAGAATCCGTTGTTGGATGCAGCACGCCTTGCAACAACGGTTCGACTGTGCCTTGCGCGGACTTGCACCGGGCCACAAACTGATAATTAATCTTCACTACCACAGCCCACCATCACCTTGCCAAACGGATCCGATCCGGCGCGTCAACGGTTGGTGTTGGTCGGTGCCGACCGCACACCAAATCCCACCGGGAATGCACACGCTTCGATGTACACACCGGCTTCGGGCCTCGTGCGCGTAAATTATGCACCTTTTCGTCCAAGCACAAATGAGTTCGTCATGACACGCGAAGGAAGAGAGAGAGAGAGTAATTTCCCTCCGGGCCGGGCGCCGGAACCGAACCTGCTGGATGGATCGAAGCCAAAAACGCAATTCATCAGAGAATAGTTAATTCAGTGCGGGTACAAGTATGCTCTCCCCCTTTGCATGTCGTGGGTGGTTTGCGTGAGTGTGTGAGTCTGGCTTGTGTGCGTGTGTTGGAAAAACAGATGAAGGGGATTGGATTTGTAGTTGCGGACCCCTCGGACGCTATATATATTTAATTGATCGCATCGTTACAGTCGGGCGTTTTGAAGCGAAGATCTGCAGCCCTGGTTCCTCTCGGGCACCATTCGGGATGCACAAACGCACGCTGGCCGTGCACTGTCGGGTTGTGGTCAGATCGAAGGCACGTACGAATGCAAACACACACGCCCGGGCGGACAAAATTGACGGTTATGTGGAGCAGTGTAACAATGGGCTGGCCGAGAGCAGGCCAGACCGGCGCTAGACGGCCGCCTAATGATACCTGGCAGCCTAACGGGACGTCTAGACGTCTGACGACCACTAAATTGCTTCGCTGAGGCGTGTATGCAGCGTGACATGTTGCGTATATATGTGTGTGTATGCCTTAACGTGCGCGACACGGAAAAGGTCAATTTAAAGGACGGCTCTGCCCATAGTCACCCATTGCTCACACCCCTAGCAGTATAAGTTTGACTGTAGAACCGCTCTGTTTTTCTTTTTTTAGTTTTGGGTGGAAAAAATTCTTTCCGGTTCAAATGAGTTTTCTATTTCACTTTGCCTAATTTGGTGCAATTTGGGGCTCGCTCACGGAAAGGTAATTTTCTACACGCTGTTAAACTGCCGGCGCTGTCAACGGTTGCGTTGAAAAGGTCAAATCCAGTGGTCAGCAAATTAAATTTGCCCAAATCATAGCTCATTACAAATCAATGTATATTGGTCGTAAAGGTTAACGATTAACAAAAGGTCGGTTGAAAGACACGACAATTCCTCGATGGCCAGATGTAACTCTTTTTTTATCTAAACAATTTTTTATACGTATTAAACAAATTCTGGTCAAAATATGAAAAATTAGACTTCAAATTGAACTCCAAATTCAAATTGATGATATTCTTCAAGAAAGTTTTGATTGCAGTGAATGTCATTTTCACTGATCATTTACGATTTCTGCTATTGGGTATTATCCATTAATTACGTTACGCTAAAATAGCAATGTTAGCATGCTGTACACATAACCTATTGGAGTGTTTGTTTGAATAGCAATATTTGACAAAAGTTTTGCTCATCATACTCTAATTTTACAAATCGCAACGTTAGACACCACCCGCCCGTGTGCGTCACGTAATTGATGACGTCATCTGAAAGAAATTCTCCTGTTTAAAATGGCCATTTTGGAGCGCCTGTGGATATGCAATATATTTTTTCGCATTGATTTTGTGTTGATGTTTATACTAATCACTAAAGTATATCATAAACAACGAAAAAAAATCAAAACCGAATTCCTTGCAAAGCAAAGTTACAAAACGAACGTACTATCTTAAATCATTCAACGCTTTATTCACAATTTAATCTAGGTAGGTAGGTAATTTTGCTAGGTTTTGCCGTTCCCTGACTCAGAAAATAGTTCCGGAAGTGTAGCTGCCGGTAAAGGTCGTGACATTTGAGCTCCCTCATACACATGTGGCGATTTCACGGGGTGGCATTTCTTACAGTCATTCAATTTCTAATTGAATATTGCATGACACAAAAGCGTCTCGTGCACAATTACCAAAGTCATCCGCCTTAAGAATAGCTGCAGAGAAAGAAGAAAAAGGAGGAACAAGAAGAAGTAATATTTGGGGCAACTTCAGCGGCGGCGGAGATTTTGACTTTTGTTCACGGCTGCGGCCGGAAGCGTACAGCGTGATCGGGGGAGGATTGCAGCACGTGCAGAGCCTTGTTAGCGATTGTTAACAAGCCGGCCTGGCCATTGCGTGTCTTTTTGTGTGACTGGACGTGTTTGAGTGAGTGTGGGTGCAGGTTGACATGTGCCTCCTTCGTGCTTCCGGAGGCACGTGTCGTCCTTAATCGTTTTATGGACTAAAACTGACGGACCGGCGGCACCCGTTTACTGTCGTCATGATTCATTTTATTTTTATTGAACGGAGCTGCTGCCGCCTTGCACCCCTGAAAGTATGCAACAGTAGCATCCCAGGCACGTTTTGCGGGCAAAAAAAAAACGAAAGGAAGCCACAAAACAAGTGTCCGTTGTAATAAAACCATTCAGGCGAAAAACTCGCCCAAAAACCAGATGGTTCCCGCTTCACACTTATTACAACGTTGTAATGGATGTCGTTAAAAAAAAATTGCATACAATTCTTTTGGAGCGGTTGGAACGAAACTAAGCCACCAGAGTGTGTACGTGAGACCGTTACACTCAAATACACTCGAGCTTGATAAATCAACCGCACCGAACCGCACCACCGCAATAAAACTCATCCACTGTCAATGAAGAAAATCTTCAACAAAATGACAGTAGAATGTATGCGAGCGTTTCTCTGCCTACTGTCAAGATGCCTCAGACCGAACAAGCAACCCGCTGACGAGGTTTATTATTGTGCGTTGTTAGGATATCAATCAATCATACAGCCCGCAGAAGTGATTCCGGTACGCATTCGGAGTCCTCATGCGATGGAAGAAATTCGGTCGATCGCAATTGTCTAGTATATTATCATCATTATGATGCGAGAAAATCGAACCAAACCACCCGCAAACATTTCGATACCTTTCCGCACCGGTCATTACCGGTGGGCGTTTTGCGTGAGGAGGATTTTTACTGACAGTCGAGGAATAAATCATAATTATTACAGGTCCCGGGCTTTGTGGTCAGGATTTCTGAAGCAGGACAGCTAAATAGCTTTGGATTGATATGTGTCTTAATAGTAATGATACCTTGACATTTCTATGTTCAATCGGTGGGCACATAAATCAATCAGACAAATGCAGTAATCATGGGAGCAATTTTTGTGCCGTTTAGGTAGTTTGTTAATGTTCACAGAATTTTAAATATTTTTTTCTGCCGTACAACTAACCAAAAATTGGATTCAATGTGTTCCTAAAATGAATAAAGACTTATAAACTTATAAAAAAAAAATATATATATAAATATATATATATATATATATATATATATATATATTTCCGTATATATATATATATATATATATATATATATATATATATATATATATATATATATATATATATATATATATATATATATATATATATATATATATATATATATATATATATATATATATATCAATATTTTGCCAACAATGATTAGAGTAATTTTTAAAAACTTAACCAAACAAACTAGTATATCACATTTATAAATTTGCTCAACCTGAGGAGCTTATTGAGGGCAATTAACAGGTAATTGGGTATTTAACGATTCAATTCCGATTATTAAGCAAAATAATGTTCCGTTGTTTGCGTAAAAAAATATTTTTTATTCAGTTATATTTTTTCATGAGCTGATTTAATGGACATTTATTTAATAAAAAAATATTGTTGTGGTGAATTAACAATCTCCTGGATCTTGTGCAAGGATTTGTGCGACTAGGATTCTTGGTCCAAGGTGCGCAAAAACCAGGGTCACTAAATTCTTGATTAAATTTTTTTACATAGCTTTGGAATGCTGCAAATATATTGAGCCACTTGTTGTGATTGAAAACATTCGCTACACATTCTGAGCTAGGCATTCCGTACAGGCGAGCAACGGAATAAAGAATTCATTGTGATGTAAAATTCGCGGTACATTCAACGTCGAGGTAATATTATTTCTAAAACTAAGAAATTTTTTAGTTGAATTCTTGTCGTCCTATAACATTGAATTAATTTTTTTTACTATGTATTATCCTTTTTTATAAACTTTGTTACATGCTGGTGGTATGCAATAATTCCAACTGAATTTTAAGAGCGCAGTATACAATTTACGTTAATTTTATTATTTTTATCAAGGAAAAATAACGTTTTTAAAAGTAAGGAAAAAGTGCCTTATATTTTACAAAAAAAAATCTAAAAGTACTCGTAATAACGGAAAATATTATGCTTGAAATATAGGCTTTTCGCAAGACAACGCTTTAATACATTGAAAAAAATCATCATCGTTCTGAGTAATAGCTAATCAGCGACAGCAGTAATTAAAATAAAAATAAAGCATACAATCAAATTAATGAAATCGAAAATCACTCGCTTAATCTCCATCCGGGTTTTTTTACAAACCATACCAAATGGCCTTTTTCCACAACCAATTGGTAACACAAAGCATATTTAAACCGTTGTTTAATTTGTACTACAAACATCATGCCCTCGTTTTGAATGCTTTTTTTTCTGCATGCGTTTGTGTGGGTTCAAGTGTGCTACTTAACCACCAGAATGGGTGCAATTATAACAGCTAATTAATCATGCGTGCGTGCTTGTGCGCCGTGGGGCACATTAGCATAGATAGTGCACACTGTTATCACTTTCCCGCTGGGCGTTTGCAATTGATTAGATAAATATAATTTTATCATCACCCGTGGGCTGTTTCGTTGGCGATGTTTTTATCGCTCACACACGCGCGGGCGCGCGCGCTATTGACTTGTAATGCACTGCGGAGAAAAGGAGGAGATAAACAAAAAACGGAGCGTCCCGCCCTGGTGGGAGAAGGCGCGGTAAGCAATTAAATTAGTGTACGCGTGTGATTAAAAATCGATCAATGTGTGTGTTTTTTTTACTCGCAGAATTTGCATTGTTTGTTTTTTTTTGCACCACAATGGTAAATAAAATTAGCTATTGTTTTAATATGCAGCAAGGACTGCTCCCCGCACTGTTGATCAACATTGCGTGGAACCACCACAGAACCGCAGACGCTGTGCGCAATGGCAAACAATATTGTAGTTAAAAGGTGATGGTTATGTGTTTTTTTTAATGCAGCCTTTCCACTATTCGGTATGTCATTAAAATCGTCAGCACAAATCGTTATTCAAATGGTTTAGAATTATATTTGCTGTTACAAAAAACAACTCCACTCTCAGGCTCGTACTTTCCAATTGCGTGAAGCGTGATGGTTGCGGAGGGTGGCTACCACTGTATCCGTTTGTGAGAACAGTAACAATAATTTGAAGAGAAAAAAAAAACACAAACACAATAAAAAGCCACAGCGCACAAAACCGGAAGCGAGAACACGCATTGATCGACGAGGTTGCTCCTCGATCCCGTGCCCCACAGACAAACTTTGCTGCGGTGAGGGCCACTGGGTGACCCCGGAAGTGCAGCTATAAATTAAAATGCGCTCAATACGCTTGCCCGGCAAACAAATAATTAGTGCCCGAATGTAAACCGGGGTAATCCTTTTGCGTTAAATAAATGAAAACCTCTCCCCCGTTCCCCAAGCTTACCGCCCTGTACGGGGACAGCAAAATACAAAAGAGCAAACAAAAAAAACAGTGGCATCGCGGCAAGCAAAAAGCACGGCGAGGTAACCAATCAAATTATTTTAATGACCGCAAAAGGGATGAACCAATTGGTGTGAGGGTGATGGGGGGGGGGGGGAGATTTTTTGTGTATATGTGTGGTGTCGCTTTGCTACTGCTACTGCTTTGTGTGGGCAGGCAACGACACATTTGTTGCTTTGTCCTGAGTGATGATGGTTCAAACAATGCGAAAGTTCGTTTATTTTTTCTGTCTTTCTCCCGCCCATGAATAAATGATCTAATGCGGCAAATATAAAATTTTAAAGCGTAACCCTTCGGGGACGGCCGTTGCACAGAACCGGAATGGAATTAATCGCTTAATTACATTCATCACTGTGGTTGGAGCGCTGTGCAGTACACATTACTGCTGCTAATGTGACCCATAATGCTACTCATCACATCAACTTCGTCAGGTTCGAATCAAATCCGACACTGGAGTAAGAGCAATAAACACTGTTTCCGAATGCTAATCTGCACAATAATCACTAAACTCTAATGAATAGGGGGGTGAGGATGGCCAAAATGAGGATGACGATCGCTCGTGGGACCGTCGTAAAATCTTATGTTTATTGTGCTTGGTACCGTACATTGGACGGCGGTGGACCAACCAACCGTACGAGGCCAAGGCAATAAAGTGCTCGATCGATTTTGTAAGCCAATTTTCTAAATTAAAAACCACCAATGTGAGCAGTGTATCTTCTATGTACCTTGGGAGTGTTCGAAGGGTCGGCTCGCGCCCAACGGGTATGCAATTAAACCGAATTGAAGACATTTTGTGGTCGGTGTACCGTAATTGCAACTGTTTCCAACCCGGGAAAGGGACTGCGATAGATCGAAGATGAAAAATGGTTTTTCTTCGGTAGCTAGAAATTCGATTCCAGTATCGCACTGTGCACTGTTTTGTGCTAAACAATAAGCATCTGTGCACCTCAATTATGTTGCAGTGCTAGGGGTGAGCGACGTGTTTGACCGTGGTGCAAAAATAATAAAATTATTCCAAATGTCCACACACCCACACAGCACCTTCCTGACCACAACAACGCACACCCCACAGCAACACCCAATTGAGCATTGGTTCCAAATTCTTTTCCCCTCTTCTTTTCCCTGTTCGGGGTACAAATAATGCCATTAGAGCATGTGATTCCTGTCCCGCTTTTCCCAGTCCCACTTCTGGGCAAAGGGATTATGCAGCATTAATGGCTTTGCCTGCAAAGAGGGACAAGGGGACGTTCAAAGATGAAAGAAATCGGTACAGGAAGAAATCGGTGAGTGAAATCCGTCTTGACGCGTTCTGCTCATTGTTTCCCTTCTCCTCCGTCTGATCGCTGCAGGGAGAGACGGATTTCGTTGCCAAACCGAGGGGAACACACAAATGCATTAAAAAGGACGATAATTTACCAACTGTGCGTTTGCTGTGGCGCTCGGCTCAACTTCTTTGCATTATGGTTTTTAGCTGAGCTAAGACATATTTGTGTTCTTTCGTGTTTTTTTTTTGCCGTGCGCTTGGTGAGCGGGTGAGTGCTTTTGTGCTCCTGTTCGATGACGGACTGGCGTTAAATCTATACCGAACGCTAACGCACGACGTTTACTTCAAAGCCTAAAGTTTTGTGCTGAATAATACAAAAATCGGTTTGATTGCAAATCCTCTTTGCCGGTGCTTTTAGCCGCTTTGTACCATTGATTGCAGTTGGAGTTCTGCTACGTTAGCACCTCTTTGTTTTTTTGTTTGTTTTTTTTCATAATTTATAGCGTTAAGTTGCAGCATGTTGAGCTCTTTAAAAGTATTTATAGTCAAAAGTATTTATATTACACTTTTTATTCAGAATAGAAAACACATGGGATATGCTTTAAAAAAAGGCAAATAGTTTTTTTTTTTTTGTAAACCAGACACAATTTGTACGATTTAAATAAGTTTTTCGATTCGAATACAGCATTTCAACAATGATTATTATTCTCTCAAATAAAATTTGCTTTATTTTGTTCGTTTTTACATCTATCATATTGCACTCAATGGCTTTGACAAACCTACAAAAGAAAATCAATTTTGTACGATTCATTTAATTTGAATTGTTCAGCTGAAAATATGTTCAAGTCATGTTTCAAGTTCAGTATTTTGCCTTATTTTTGCGGAAAGTACTGTTCACAAATACAATTTGAATTGTGAAGAAAATAGTTTGATACAATCTAATATTTTATTTTTGTTTGTTGTGAATTTAACATAAATTTTCAATTAAACAATTTATTATGCTTTAAACACCACAGGATAGTTCCTGTTGATATTGATGAATATTGAGTTAAAAAAAGGGTTTCATGAAACGTCTGTTATGATGAAATCTTTCGAGTGCATACACTTGCATTGATGAATAGCAAAATGACATCATTCACAATGTGCAGAATCAAAACAAATGAAAATAGAATCATGCCAAAATGTTTTTATACTATTGATTTTACAACGCTACAAGGGTATTAAATATCATGATTCACCATAAAATGTGTACGACAACAAGAACTAAAGATAGCAAAAAATGGCTATTATTTAACGGTGATGTAAACACTCATTAGATTTTTTCAAATTTGATTGAAAATTCATTCCAATAACAACAGTAATTGGAAACTGAGGACAAACAACCATCAAGGATTTTTTTTTCATATAGGAAAACGCACTCTAATACTTATTAGTTTTATAGCGTTTTCAGAATGTAAATCAAGCCCGTCCGGCGTTGTATGAGCCTATGAGCGCTCTATGTAATGATAACGAGAATAATCTTATTGATTATTCAGTTTTGGTTTATATATCGTAGATGAACATTTCCATTATAATTATGATAATATTTTTACTTATTTTGTAGTACACGTAAAGTGCCTAGTTCACGTTATGGTGCGAGCATATCATTGCGTTTTTGGTTTCAATGTCACAAAGAGAAAGCACTACCGAAGCAGCAGACCGACCGAATGAAAATAATAAATCGATACAATCCGTTGAAAAATAGTTTATCCCCCTTTCCCTCTACCCGCCCCCTTGCAACCACCGGCTCCGGACAGACCGGGAAAGCAAAACAGCAGGCTTCGTTTTAATTTGCTGATACATTTATGAGAGCACGACACGTTTCAATGATTAATAACGGCGAATTAATTTAATTGCAATCCTTTTAATGCCCGGGCCGCCCGGGTCCCGTTTTCCTTGAGATAAGGTTGAATATGAAAACAAAAAAAAACAGCGCGTTCAATTATTTTCAGCCCACAGACACCGAACCGAAGCGTAGGGCGGTCCCCCAAGGACTCATTTTATCACGCCGACAAGATCAGATCGACAGTGCCGAAACGCCGGAGCGCGAGCATACCTTTGGCGCCGCACAATAGTTCCCAGGCGTTTGGGCCGGTTCGAACCTGTCGGAAACGGATGAAGGCCACCGGGCCAAGATAGAGGACGAAAAAAAAACACACACCCTGAAACCCTCCACCGGATAATAGAACCGTTTTTTGTGTTCCAATTGTCAGACACGATTGCCAGCGACGGGGCACGCAACATAAATTTGATATTAATGATAAAAGTTTTCCACTTTAATTAAACGATTCAAAATTCACGACCACCCACCCCCGAACGGACCCCGGCACGGCTGGCGAGAACGCCCTAGTCGCATGCTGGTACCGCGCGATCGCAAAACTTCAAGTGCGGGTAATTTTAACCCGTGCGCTCGATTCGCCTTGAAGTTATGCTATCCGCCCGACGCACATCGAAAAACGATGGTGGAATGTAAATTAAGGTTAAACATAATGCGATCAAACGTTTACTCGCTCGTGCTTCTTAATGGGAAAGGGAGGGGCACTATGGGGGGAACGGGTAGCAGGCGGGAAAGGTAAGTCCCCCTCCGGTGTCAACAGTAAATTAAAGGTGTTTATTGGACGTCTTCACGTGCGCACGGGCCCGTGGGAAGGCAGGCATAGTGGGAATGTTTGGTACGTAATGCGCACAACATGTCGTCACATTCCACAGCTACCAGAGTCTCATTCCAACGCAGGCGTGTACGCATCGTTGAAAGCGACACACAGCCACACACATAAATACGCACCACATTCCAAAAACGCGGCTACCAGTTATTAGTACAAACGGAGTGCTTCAGCTCAAACGAACCGTATTCCATTGCCGAATCCCATGCCACTAAGGACCCAGCACACACTCGAGCCGTGTTCTGCCTCAATTAAATACGGTGCGACATTCTTCCGCTAATCAGAACCTAACATCACGGGAACGCGTACGAGCTTCACCTCGATTGCTCGACCCTTTCGCTTGATGAAAAGACTTTGCTGTGCTTTGTGTGTATATGTACAGACTAGGAAGCAGGTACGAGAATGGGTGCCAATGCTTGCGGAAGTACAAGGACGAAACGGGAGCATAAAAATAGAACAATCAGCACAACAAAGTAATGTCGTACCGCACACTAAATGCAAGTGCATGTGTTTTGTCATCAATCACCATTGCTAATTAGCACTTCTATCGCTTCTGAGGTGACATGCAAAAATAGCCCGAAAGGGCAAAAGAAAGCCATATGGCCTTTTTCATAACAATGTGTTCAGTGTAGAGATGGGAATGGTGTGCGGAAATGGTTTAAAATATTTAGTAAGTTTTTAAGAAATTATTTGATTATTTAATTATTATTTAGGTTATTTAATTAACAAGGTTATTTAATTAACAAAATAAGGATTTTTTATTTATGTTATTTGCTTTTAAGTCTGTAAAAATTGAACACGTTAGTCCTTGATGTTTAACATGTTTTTTTGTTGTGAAATTAGTTTTCTTTGCTAGCTACTTTCATGCTTTGAATACATTTCTTTCTTACTGCTAGTCTCTTTGCAAGTGCATTATACTCTTATTTTGTTGTCTATACAAGTTATTTTAGATGTCTAGTTTAAGTTGTTCGCTTTATTTAAGTCCATCGCCCAATTACTGGGAATTTGACTCGCTCAATTACTGGGAATTTCATCCTAAATGCTTCAAACCTACGCAATCCTAGATTGATCCTAAACACACTTGAGGTTTTATGACTTGGGTTAGCAACTGAAAGGATACATTGTCTGGAGGAAATGCACATTTTGCATACAGTTTTATACTAATTTCTTTTCACTCGCTGTACGTACGAGCTCTAAGATTATGTTAATACCTTTCGACTGTCCAAGGTGCTCAAGAAACGGGCCGATCCCAAAAATGTTAGTTTTTTTTAGGTCAGTGATCATGATTTTAAAATCGCTTCAAACTTATCCGTTGCTGCCGCAACATGCCACCTTGTTTTGATGAATGTTTTATATTCCCATCTCTAGTAGAGTGATATTTACTATCAAGGTATCATGTAATTTTCAGTGCCATACAATGAAAGCTAAAGGAATTTTAAACAGTTATGTTGAGTCTGAACTAACATTAGCGATGTTTTTAAACTAAAACAGAAACAACATTTTGAAATCCCATTATTAGTACAATAAACCGCAAGCAAAAGATATAAAGGAATTTGAAGCATTTATTAAACATAGATTACATGCTTTATTGACTGTTTGTTTTAATTTAAAATTGGGACTGTATATTGGATCTCAAGTAAAAAAATATTTTTTTCTTCTTTATTTTTAATGTACAATATCAAAAGACTGATGTTATACGTAAATGCTACAAATTATTTTAATTCACATTTGTTATGTTCGCCCATTGGTTGTAGAATGATCCGTATACGCTAATTACCGTATAAGCTAAAGCTTTTACCTTTACATTTACATTTACTTTTTACATTTGTAAAAGGTATATTCCAGCAAGGTCATGCAACATTCTGCACAATACAGCAACGCCTACAAGGTATGCAATTCGAGGACTGAGCAAACAAAAAACAAAAACTCTAATGCAAATGGAGACGCACTGTACTTCACAAGCGTAGGTCATAGTTTCCCGCCGGAGAACCTTTCAATAGGCCACACGTTGACGCACAACTTACCCGCATTGCCCTTTCGTAATGCAGTTGCTATCCACCAACAGCTAACAGAAGAAGAAGAAGAAGAAGAAGAAGAAGAAGAAGAAGAAGAAGAAGAAGAAGAAGAAGAAGAAGAAGAAGAACAAGAAGAAAACCAAAGCACACAAATGCTTCATACAGCACAGCCATTAAAAATTAAGTTGTAAATCAGGGCCTCGCGGTGAAATGGGAAAGCAGCAGTAGCAGCAACATGGCATACAAGCAACCACTACACCACGGGTAGCACCTATAAAAGATGATGGATGGAGTGCAAAAAAAAAAAAGCAACAAGCAGCGAGAAAAATGCCCGTAAAATGCAAAAGCAAAAAGGCTCCTCATAAAGCTCGCGGCACCGAAGCTAATCTTCACCCGCCGAGCTAATCCGTACACAAAAGCGATTGTGTTCCGATTTTTATTAGCTGCTCGTTCTACTAGACCTCTTTCCTCTGCTGTAATGATGGATGGATTTAAAAATACTTCGAATGATTAACAGAAAAAGAGAAAGAGAGAGAGAGAGAGAGAGAGAGAGAGAGAGAGAGAGCAAATGAGTCAACATCGTCCCATCGGGCTGGCATTGGCGTTGCATCGTTAAAACGACATTTATCGGACGTAAAATGGTATTCGCGGGTGGAGTGCCTACCGTTCGACCTCGACGGCTGCACTTTCTTGCCGGAAAAGTATGCTTCTTGCTAGGTAGGGCCCGTGCGGAATGCACTTGGTGCTTGTTAGAATATGCTCGGGCGGGCGAAAACTATTTCCCCGTACACATTTACACACTCACCGGGCCGTGTTTCGCAGCGCCGTTTCGCAGAAGCATAAGTTTACATGTGGCAGTCCACCGATCGATACGAAACCACTTGCAAACGGGGCAGAAAGGGGGACTGGTTGTGCATGCAAAGGACTGTCGCGGGGTGCCGTTATGCTGCCCATGTTGCGGGAGGCCTCTGCTTTATCGATGCACCGAACCGCACCAACAGCACCACGGTGCAGGCGATGGAGTGCGCAGCAGGCGAAATTCCGACGCGCTCCTTTGGGATTTTCTAAAGAATGATAAATCACTCCCCGGGCCTCATTGCTAACCCACTCTTCCATTTGGTGCCGGGGAAACATTTTCGATACTGTTGCAGTAAAATTATGAAATTTGTATGCGTCACGCAGCGTCTTCATCGGTCGGTGATAGATCGCGATCCTGCTGGTAGGGGAAATAGAGACGTTGCATTAATGCAGTTCAATTTGAAACGGTGTTTACGAAACGTCATCATTTAGGTGGCTGGTCGGTTGGGTATCGAAATGGAGGAGACAATGACGCTTGCCCTGGGGTAACTAATTAAAGGGAATGAACACTTCACTGAAAACACTTTGGCGCTGTTTTTACATTTTTGGCCGCTTATTCGCTTGTTGTTGTCAAATGGGTTTTACATCGCTGCTTTTAATTTTTGATTGTGAGTCGATTTTAAAAAATTTAACGCAATGCACAATAGCCGGTCTCATGGTACAGTCGTCAACTCGTACGACTTAACAACATGCCCGTCATGGGTTCAAGCCCCAAATAGACCGTGCCGCCATACGTAGGACTGACTATCCTACTATGGGGGGAAATCAATAAGTCACTGAAAGCCAACACCACAAGTGGGTTGGCAGGCCTTGACCGGCATCGGTTGTTGAGCCAAAGAAGAAGAAGAAGAACGCAATGCCTGAAACGGTGTTTTGTAAAATCATTGAATTTAAGTAAAGCAGTTAATAATTTCATCGATACTATTTAAAATATAACAAATGTGATGCCTATTTTGGAAGTTTTAATGGAAAAAAAGACGGCATGTATTTGTCTACTTAATTAACAAAATTCCCGAAAAAAGCAATCAAATTGTACGGTTTTTGTAGTGTTTATTTGGTATAAAATTAAAATTTTCATTAAAACTTTGTATTATTATTTTTGTTTTTTTTTCATAAATACCTTGTAATCCTAAAAGAATAAAAAATGTTGACCTACAGACAAAAATTGATTCGTTAAAGTCTAAAATTGATGCCTTTGACAGCAGCTGTCAGCAAAGTCCAAATTACTGAATGTCTGTTTGTATTATTTTTTATATCATCATATTCTTTCAACTTTAAATACAGTAATAAGAAATTATGGGATCAACAATATGTCCGATTGTTGGTGATTGAAGTGAGCTTGGCTTTCAGTGATTTATTGTTACCATAGCAGGATAGTCAGTCCTGCGTATGGGGCACGGTCAATTTGGGGCTTGAACCCATGACGGGCATGTTGTTACATTACAAATATTACAATAATTTTTAAAACTAGGTATTAAAAACGTTAAACTCAAGCTTGGATGGTATAATTAAAGCAATATCATCAATGGCATTGCTAGATGCCAGAACTGTTGAAGGAAATGTTAAAGAACAGAGTGAAATATGCTTAGCAATGAAATTCATTTCAAATATTCTAAAGAGTGTCAGCGACTATAGAAACAGTTTTAACAAATGAAAGTGAAGTTTGTGATCCCATTTTCTTCTTTCGATCAACGTTTGTAATACCCAACGAGTTTGTTTTTCATCTCCCTTACTAATAGTTATTCAAGACACTGCTTTTCATTAGTGAATTATTAACGCCTAACAAATGATCCTTCTGACATTGCGCACCTTTCCTCGTGCCCCGGGGCCAACACTCCAACATCAACAGTCGAACGCCTAAAACAACATTTCAAAAAACGGCAACCTTCATACAACCTTCTTAGCCTCACCATTTGACAGCTCATCCGCCAGCTACGGCGCAAATTCGGCGCAAACACAAAGCAGCCCTTGCGCTCTACCCAATCGTGCACCTAATTTATCCTAACCTAATGGAAAGCGAATGACTTTTCACAATTTCACACCGAAGCGATCGAAAAAGCGGGACTCATTTCGGTTAATGAGGAACAGTGTAGTTCCATCGCCGTTTACAGCGCCAACCTCCCCGGTAGGTTGGCGGAATTGCTCAGCCAAACACAAAACTCATTAGTACTCGAGTTCGTCCTTACCTGACCGCGGTGCAGCTCCGAATAGGGTCTGCGGAATGGGAAGTGCTGCGGAATCATCTAGATAAGAAGCTCATCCCGTTGGCCAATTTCCGTACCCACTGGCAGGCCCCAGCGCGTTGACTGCACGACACAAGTAGCGCACAGTAACGGAGTCATACCAAAGTCATACCGGAAGGCAGGACGCAACGGATAACCCGTTCCCCCCGCAACTAAAACAGAGGAACGGCGTAAGAAACGGCGAGCAGCAAAGAAAGCAAAACACGAAGGGAATAAAATTCATTACAAATAGTCATTAATAATGTCAAAGTTGCATGCACCGTGCCGGGGATCACGGGCGACCGTAGCGTGATGCGACGAATGCCGATCCTTTCGGAACCGGGGCCGGGATGGCCTAGCAACAAGGGAAAGATAAATTCACCCCACCAAACCATTCAGTCAGGTCACATCTAAAGGGGCTTACACGGTGAGACTGGACTGGTCATACACACCTCGCTCGCACTGCACAGCCCGGAAGGTCGAACCGGATCGGAGTTTCATTCTTCTTTTCACCCCGAATGCCGTGTCTAACAGCTGTAAATTTGATGATGATTTCACTCTCCACCATTACCCTGCCCCTGTGATGGGATTGGTCAGTGAAAAATTGAACCGGGTGGTTCGGGCTAATAGAAACGTTTTCCCCAAATATCCGCATGGCCCGTGTCAATTCGGCTGTTCCGGAACCGGATTCATCGCTCGTGCTGCATCTAATATTCATACCCGACGTACAAGAACCTCGAAAAAAACCCTTCGAAACGCATCAATCTTGACGGGAAAGTGATTGTGTGTTTGTGTAGGAAGGAAGCGAGCGAGAGAGAAATCCTAGCCATTTAAAGGAAAACCTCTGTAAAGCAAAAGCAGAAAACCGCTGCACATTGCCCTTCATTCGGGCGTTTATTGAGTCATGACAAATAGAGCTACGTCATCAGATTTCCGATCACGTATGCGATTGTGAATACGGTTTTGTTTTGCCCTTTTGGCTCAACCCCATGTGAGTGAGGATTGAGTGCAATTTATATTCGAGCATACATTACCTCAAAGAATGTAATGCCAAATGTGAGTTTTCTCTCTTATTGATATTAATCCATGCAGTTGGGGGCTTTTAGCAGAGCAGGCTAGTCTTACACGTTCCCGCAAACGTGTTGATATGTCCCAGCAATCGATGCCGATGTTGAAAGTGTTCCTCAAGTAGTTCCGAATGCTTTGCTGCCGCAAGGCATAAGACATTACGCGCTTTCTGCCATTGAACGCGACGCACTCGATGCCCTGAAGCGTTCGTTTTTCTTCCCTTTGAATTGGAAGGAATGCAATCCGGAGGCGGTTGTGGTGATGACGATTGCTGCGAAAGTGCCAAAATTCAAACGGAGCTGCACCGACACTTCTGCTTCTCCCGGCAGAACAATTTCATTTCCTCGCACGCATTGTTCCGCTTCATTTTCATTTTTTGGTAACCTGAAGTAAAACGTGCAATTTTGACAAGGGAAATATTAGAAACTGACTTGAAGTGTGCGCAAGAATTTGCCCCCCAGATCACAGGCAAAAAAAAAGACCAGGGGTGCATAAATTCGGGCGTCGTGTTCATCAATCTTTTATTAGATTTTTCAATTTCCCGTCCCGTCCCGATACAGTGGCCTGCGCGTATTGAATGTATTGCCCCGAAGGGGTCGAAGTAAACACACCGCACGGCGACGCCAACCTCTCAATCGGACGAGCAACGAGCGGCCTTAAGAGTCCTGAGAAAAGAAAGTAAAACGAAAAAGAGAGAGGGAGAAAAAAAACGCTAAGAACCGAACCCTCCGGAAACGCACCAATCAACAACCGCGTGAGTGCGTGTAGTAAAGCAATCCTGTTAGCGGGCCACGCTTCTTCCCTTTCTGGTTCGACTTTCCTGCGCTTTCGGCGCAAGAATTTATAGCTTCCCGTGCTTCTGAGCTCTACCCAGCGCAACTTCCTGCAGTTTCGGCGAACGAGAAGAGCTGCACACAAAATTCAACCGAAAACCAACAACAACCCAAAACAAGCCGGCAAGGGTCTCAAGCATCAGCCCAGCCTCATCAGCATCATCATTGGACGCTGCCATCGAATCGACGACGGCCTCTTGGAAATAACAAACCCTCTGCTCGGAGGAAAGAAAAGCGTTCCGCGGCCCTTTGTCGAGGGGGGGAAGGAGAAAGTGATTTTTCTTGTTGTCTTGATGGTGGCGGTGATGGTGCCGCCTTGGGTTGCTTTTCCGGTGTGCGTACACCTTTAGTCGGTGCGAGCGAACCTTTACACTTAACAAGTGCCATCAATCTATTCGGCAAGCCGAACAATTGCTTATTGTTTCGCAGGAAGGAAGTACCATTAGAAAACGGGGAGGGAAGGAGAGAGAGAAAGAAGTCTGTCGAAATCGAAATAGGAATGCGAAGCAGAACCGAAGCCGTAGGAGCCGCGAGTGAGTTTGTTTGATTTTATGTTTCAGATAAATATGTTTGTCTGAGCGAAATGAATTTAGAAAGAATTTGGAATGTTGTAAACGACGCCGTCGACTGCTATTTAGGTCTAATCTTAGTCTAAAAATTAATATCATTCAATTATTCAGCCACACTTTAAGGGCACCTTATGCTGTCCGATGAAATTAAAAATAAATATTCAATAACGATTTTAACAGGCAGATCTGAAGTAAATCAAACTAAAGATTATTTATTGATTTCGGACATTTTAGTGTTTCAAATGACATCCTGGCGTTTGTTAATTGGACAGGCAATGTTTTTAGAAGTAGATCAGTACATCATTGCAAAATATTTTTTTTATTTGTGGTTTCATTTGCTGAAGAGTATCATTGGAGTAATAATTTGCCATATGGAAGTAATTTTCACCATTTTAGATATTTTGGAAGTAGAGCTCAACCACGAGTAAAAGTTTTTTTTTTTTCATTACCAAATTGTTTCTCAACATAGAAGCTGCAAAATATCATTTGTAATATTTGCACACATTCCATTTAATGAATCATAGTACCGAACCTTTCGAAATAAAGTCAATCATACAGCAATGTTGTTAATTGAAAAGTACCTTTTTTGTATTCATTTATTTAATTATTTGATATATTATTTAACGTCATTTATTATTATTTTGATTGTGTGTTAATTGATTTTATATCATTTAAAGGGGTTCTTCCTCATTGTTAGTTTTATTTTCAAACCGTAAAAGCTCATTTCACCATTATTCGATGCGTGTCATACGTATTCAAAGCAACCAATTACAGATCATTAGGTTCATCATAGATAAGGTTAGCAGGTATAATATAGGTTTCATTTATAGACTATTATATTTAAAAAACCCGTAAAATATGTTATACATAACAATCAAAAATATATAGCCCATATGTCCAGAAAGGCATCGGAGGTTATAATATTTTAATTAATTTTTTAATTATTTATTTATTTAAATATTTACTTTTTACATATGAAGTGTAATACTAAGTTAGTAGCTCGAATAGTATAATTCTTCATTAGTTATGTATTGAGTGTTCCTGAAACAATGTACGTTATTTATTTTTATTTATTTTTTTGATCTATTTTATGAAAAATAATCTAAAACAAACAAATATAAATAATATTTTATATTGATCATATTTGATAAATTTCCAAAGAAAATCATAATATTCTATTTACTCCACAACCTTGGGAACACATTGACTACGAAACAAACAATCAGTACGCACTGGGTACATAAATAATAATACAATAAATACAGGCTCCATTTCACAGTTCGCTCGCTTGTGCTTCAGAATCAACCATTTTCTCATGCTTAATCACAACTCATGGCAACCGAAACGACAGGGCAGGGGGTACGATCGCAAAGCAAACCCCGCGGTGGAGGAAAAACATCATGAAACACGCACTCATCGCCTCGGACTCGTACGCGTGACGTTAAATCTCTCCGATACGGTATAAATTTCCCACACAAACGCACCATCACACAGTACGAGCAAACCTACCGAACGGGTTCAAACGCAGCATGGTATCAAACGGCCATGGCAGAGGGAAACAAATTAAAAATTATAATCCTCTCAGTGACACTCGCACACTCGCGGGGTTGCTTGGTGCCCCTGCTGCAGCTTGCAACAAATAAAACTGTTTTGCGTGAATGTAAACAGAGTTTTAAGAGCGCTCAACCAAGGGACACTTCAACGCTGACCCCTGGAGTGGTCGGAGGGACGACCAGCCCGGATCGGATCGGGCAGGGCCAGTTAAAACATTAATTTCGTATAAAAATAATGATTTAAAATATGCAACAGGGTAGGACTCGCGCCGCCCATTCCACCAAACCATTAAACGCACGCACGGACGTTTCGCGGATTGGGGATTTTTCATTTATGATCATTTGCAAATTTGCGTGAATAAAAGATGATTCGGTTCGGTTTTGGGGGAGGGAAAGAAACGGGAGGATTGGTTGCGGCAGAATGGGAAATGCTTTTAGCAGTGCAAGCAGTAAGCAGTTGGGTTTTGGTGCGTTTAAATCCTGCTGAATTTTCGCACGAACACACAGATCGGAAGTTGAGTTGGCAAACTTTGTTTTCCCGCCTGCAACTTTGCCGGCACCAAAAATCTGTCCCTTTCTCGATCGGTTAACGAGCTGGGATGCTGTTTAAACGGGGTAGTTCCTGTTTCCTTTTCCCCCCCGGGGAACCTTCTGAGGCATCGCCGGTATTCTAATCCCGGTGGAAAGTAAACTGCTCACATTCCCGAACGATTCGCCCACAGGACTGTTACACAACTTTTAATTACTAAAGTATACATTACTCGCCCTTGCGGATGCAGTTGTCTGTCGACTGCGCCCACTAAAACCTCCCGCCGGTACCACACGTGGGTCAGGTGTCGGGCGGTAACTTTTTTAAGCCCTCCGCAGCGCGTTGCATTCTTTGGCGTTGGTCGCTATCGCTCTCGTTCGCTCTCTTTTTCTGTTGTATGTTTAACAGCAACAGCAAGAAAGACTCGACAACGAATACCGTGCCTGACCCGGTGGTAAATGTCTGTAAAGTTTCCGAGCCGAGGCAAACACCCGGCCCTCAAAAAGGATTAGGCGTGCATTGCAAACGCTGCACGTGCAAAGTGGCTCAGGTGAAACTAATTAGTTTGAACCATAAAGGGATCGAGAGTGTTAGGGTCGATTATGGGCGAAGTTTAAGACGGCTCACTTGAATCGGGATGATGGAACGAGATGTGTATCTCGCAAGACGGAATGTTTAGTAGCGGGCTTTTAGAATATTTATCGTTTTTTGAGTAATAAAATGATTGACTAAATCTTGGACGGTACAAAATGACTGTAAATAGAACAGAACTAAGTAATAAACGACGAGAGTCTTATGAACTAAGTTCATTTAAGGTACTACCAAGGACTTTCTAAGATACCTAAACGAATGGCTCTTCTAAGCAATAATTACATCTTGCGATATTCTTAAATGTCACAAATCTTGCTTTTATGCTTTACGATATAACCATTTCAATTGCGATCGAACCGGTTAAGATGCGTCTTTTATAGGACTATCATATCCCTTGGTTCCGCTCCGTCCGGTTATCCATCCCGGTCATCACCCTCAGAACACAATTGGCATTTTCAATAAGTTAGTTTCAATAATAGGTTATCAATTCATTCTTAGTCAGACCACTCGCACATGCGGTTCAGTTTAGTAAAATAAAGATTTTGTACCAGAGCAACCGATCGAATCTTATTATTATATCTCTAGTCAACCATTTCATAGTTTAAAATAAATTTTAAAATATCTTCATGTGTTCAATGCAAAGTTCAAAAATAATAGTAGAAGATCAACAGGTAAAACTTCAAAAGAGTAGTAAAAGGTGTTCCAGTACCATACAAACACTTTCAAGGCTCATAAAGATTCCATCGAAAAGATGTCATTTCATTGTATACTCTCGTACAGGGAACCCACCTATGCCATCTGAAATATTTTTGTTTTGTTTGATTTGTCTGTTTTTATAGCATATGACAAGCATTAACAAACATATTGCGATAACCAGATAATACCAAATGCTTATTTTTAGAGTGTCATAACAGTAAAAATACAGCAGTCACGGTAAGCTCATTCATAACTTTGCAAGTGATACGATTCTGTCAGTCGTTCCAATTGGCTCATTCAATGGTTCAATCATCATGCCAACTCACTGTTGTGATCACATCCAGCGTGATTCAACCAATATTTCGCAAAAAAAAAAATCGTTTTTGGAACACTCATTTCCTCAATCCATACTTATCTGCAAACCTAGCTACTGAACCAACCAGAAACGGGAGTGGCAATTTGTCTGCAAAGGCTACTGAAATTCATTCCATGGTAAAACCCTGTCATGGTAGAAAATTCCTCACATGCAATCACTTTCCACGAACATGTGCGCTTGAGTTAGTTTACGACATTACCTAGAATGTACGCGCTCCGTGTAGGTTGTCCATCTTCATTTATAGGCCCACAATTCATAAGGCCAATCGACATAAAATGACCATTTCCGACGCGTCGCCAGCATACCATGTACAATGTGGCTATCGATTTTTGTTGACTAAAAATAAAGAAAAAAACGACTATTTCAAGCCGCGAAACGATAACACCCGGTAATTCACCGTGGTCATGGTCAGCTGCATCGCGGGTCGCTTGTGCAATTGGTCTGTCTCAGACCATCATAAATTATATACTGCTTGATAAGGATATGTATTATAAGGGGCTGAGTATAAAAGCAGTCCATCTTCCGATCACCCAGCAGTACAACAGACAAACAAACAAACCATGAGACTTCTAGTGATACAAGCTGTGGCGCTGCTGGCCATTCTTGGATCAGCGAGGGCGGAAAAGTCTTCTACTGATGGTAGTTGTTCGAAGCAGGAGGAAGGACTCACCTACGGTATCGCGGGTGACTGTCACAAGTATTTACTTTGCAAGAAGGGTGTGTTAGAGATTAAAGATTGCAAGAAAAAGTACTACGATATGGTGACAGGAAAGTGTGTACAAGCAGATCGTGCTATCTGTGCTGTGGAAACTGCTCCAGAACCGGAACCTCAGCCAGAACCAGTTCCAGAGCCAGAACCAGAACAAGAGGAGGACGCTGAGCAGTATGATTACCTTTGTTACAAAGTGTTGTACGGTGTACGAGCTCATCCAACGGCATGCGATCGGTATCTCGTGTGTAATAAAGAAAAGGCAACGATTGAACGATGTGAAGACGGTCTCATATTTATAGCTGATTTTATTAGCTGTAGCCCCGGCAGCAAAGTGACGTGTACGGCAGAGCCTGACGAACCAACAACCCAAAGTACTGTTGTGGAGCCAGAGCCAACCTTCCCAACTACTGTAGAGGCCGTATCTGAGGAGGATTCCTCGGAGAGCTCTGGAACGTACGATTATCTGTGTGCCAAGACTCTTGTAGGAAGCGTGGCTCACCCTGAGTCGTGCAACAAATACATCTCCTGCTACAAGTACAAGGCCAAGGAACAGAGCTGCATTAAGGGTTATGCATACACCTCGAAACTGCATCTATGTATCAAGCAGAAGAATGGAGCGTGCCCTGACGATGTTCAAGAGGAGTCTACAACCCAAAGCACTGTTGTGGAGCCAGAGCCAACCTTCCCAACTACTGAAGAGGCCGGATCTGAGGAGGATTCCTCGGAGAGCTCTGGAACGTACGATTATCTGTGTGCCAAGACTCTTGTAGGAAGCGTGGCTCACCCTGAGACGTGCACCAAATACATCTCCTGCTACAAGTACAAGGCCAAGGAACAGAGCTGCATTAAGGGTTATGCATACACCTCGAAACTGCATCTATGTATCAAGCAGAAGAATGGAGCGTGCCCTGACGATGTTCAAGAGGAGTCTACAACCCAAAGCACTGTTGCGGAGCCAGAGCCAACCTTCCCAACTACTGAAGAGGCCGGATCTGAGGAGGACTCCTCGGAGAGCTCTGGAACGTACGATTATCTGTGTGCCAAGACTCTTGTAGGAAGCGTGGCTCACCCTGAGACGTGCAACAAATACATCTCCTGTTACAAGTACAAGGCCAAGGAACAGAGCTGCATGAAGGGTTATGCATACACCTCCAAACTGCATCTATGTATCAAGCAGAAGAATGGAGCGTGCCCTGACGATGTTCAAGAGGAGTCTACAACCCAAAGCACTGTTGTGGAGCCAGAGCCAACCTTCCCAACTACTGAAAAGGCCGGATCTGAGGAGGATTCATCGGAGAGCTCTGGAACGTACGATTATCTGTGTGCCAAGACTCTTGTAGGAAGCGTGGCTCACCCTGAGTCGTGCAACAAATACATCTCCTGCTACAAGTACAAGGCCAAGGAACAGAGCTGCATTAAGGGTTATGCATACACCTCGAAACTGCATCTATGTATCAAGCAGAAGAATGGAGCGTGCCCTGACGATGTTCAAGAGGAGTCTACAACCCAAAGCACTGTTGTGGAGCCAGAGCCAACCTTCCCAACTACTGAAAAGGCCGGATCTGAGGAGGATTCCTCGGAGAGCTCTGGAACGTACGATTATCTGTGTGTCAACGCTATTCAAGGTAGCGTGCCCCACCCAGACTCCTGCACGAAATACATTGTCTGTTCCAATAGTAAGGCGAAAGAAGAAAGCTGCAATAATGGATACTACTTCTCGGTCTACCTGAAGTCGTGCATCAAAGGAAACAGCGAAACTTGTGCTGAGATCAATGGAAATGATGGTACCTCGTCACAAGTACCGCCTGCCATCACTGAAGCCGTTCCACCAGAAGTTGGAGGTGATCCTGGAGACGGGAACACGGGCTGCATTGAGGGCTTTACCGGCTACATACCGATCGCAAATGACTGCACGAGCTACGTTTACTGCTTCCAGGGAGAACCGAGCGTTCGAAAGTGTCTGGAGGATTACATCTACTACGACCCATTCAAGGCGTGCCTTCCGGGTGATACTGTGCTTTGTAAACTGTACACTATTTAGAAGGCTCCCGTATAAAAAAACACAAACAACACTACCATAAAGTGATAGAACAAACTAGTTGTGATAACGTTTTTACTCTTATCCATGTAACGGTGTGCAACCGTGGCTTTTCAAGCTCGTGTACGTTTGCTGCTATACAGAAAGGGAAAATAAATCGATGCCCGTGACGGTTACGATACGGTGTAATTGACAATCAGTTTCAGTCGGCTTTTTCGTCGGTAAAGACGTTCTCTTCGGTTTCGGTCTGATAATCGAACCGCCATCTCCTCCTTCCTTTCCTTATTGATTGGCACTGAAGCTTCACAAAACCACAATCAAAAAACTCTCCCGCTATCTGAATCCTAATCGAACACAACAGTGCTGGTGATAAAAAAAAAAGTGGAAACGGTTACGGTTTGGGCAACAAGGGTCTACTGGCACTACTGCCACTGGCACTACTGGCCGGTGGCGTGCGTACGCTTCGAGCATGTGAGTTTAATTGCTTGTCCTTTTGTGTGTACTGCATACGTTCGGTGCTACGGTTCGATGAAAGGCAGTTACTTCACATTTCGAAGTCAGACATCCGTTACAACCATTCGGCGGCGGTGGTGGGCTGATCTGTGCACACATAACGTGCTCAACGCTCACCCCAAGTTTCGATGTGCCTCGATTAGCTGGAAGATAAAAAAGCGGCCGCAGGACGAGCAAATGCTTCTAGGAATGGTACGATTCGCTAGTTACGTGCTTAACACACAGTACCTGAAGAACTGAAGTCACATCTGAAGAGGTAAATTTTCGATGGAAGTAGTTATCGATTTTGTCCACTGTTCCTTTCTGCACACCGGCTACACAACATCGCTGTGCAGTCTGCTAGTTTGCCCAGTGTCTGGCTTTTCCAGTGAACCATCAACATCATCATCATCATCTTCTTCATCCCGCCAAACGTTGTTGCTTTGTTGTGCGTGCGGTTTTTGGAACTTTACGTTTTCAATTATAGGTCCCTTCGTTTCGTTGCCGCGGTACGTTCAGTTCTTCAAACAGTAGCATCAGAAAGACGGTAGGCAGCACGCGGCAACCGTTTAGCGCAATTCTGTAAATCCTTTTGCTTGAGCAATTTGAAGAAAACTGTCTGCCTCCATCTGCCTGTCTGTCTGTGCAGAAGGATGCAAGTACGAGTTGCTGCTTTATTTTTACTTTTTGGTTGCGTGGAAAAACGAATTCGAAGGGTTGTAGGTAAACGCTCAAATTACGCTCCACCCTTCAAAGAAGTAGCTGGGGAGTTGCTGGTCAGTCATCGTTCAAAGGATAGATACTTGATGTTACATGACTGTAAGCGCTTGCTAGTAGCAGAGTTGCATTCGACAACTGAATAGAGCTATTGGAATGGTTGATCATTCAAATACGCGCAGAAAACCATACCCCAACGATCGCACGTAATTACTAAATCGTTGGTGTGGAACGTGAGCTCTGACCGATGCAAAACTGCGACGCAAAAACTCACCATATTTGCGTTCAGAAGAATGATGTTTGCTTTGTAATTGCAATCACAGTGCCTTTTTAGTGACTGATAGAGTGGAGGTTTTTTTTTCTCCTCCGTCAACTTCAATAACATTTGGCTACGCTATATACCTTTGATGCAATTGTGTTAAGTGTACGCCAGTGAGGCTTGACGTGCAGTGCGTATCCAGCATATTGCTGTCGACTACAATTCTTTTGATCAGTTGGAAATTATCTCAATCGACCGAGAAACCGTCTGCTGTAAGCGCAATAAATGGTAATTGATACTCCTCAACAGACGATAAAAAGGTCGTTCATTTCTTCTCAAAATTTCTTAGAAAACCTACGTCCTGAGTATGTAGCCAGTAAAAGGTTGATTGATTTCAGCAAAAGCTGGCAAAAGAGTAGAATTTAAAAATAATTCATCTTAAAACTAGCATAATGTAGAATACTTTATTTCAAATTCTTCTTAGGTTTTGAGGATTTTAGATATTTTGTTTCTGTTTTTTATAACAATTTTATCGTGTAATTTCAATTTATTCCTTTTTGCATCGTTTCTGCAGTTTTTTTTTTTTGCAATTATAATCGTTCTTTTTTGACTCTTCACAAAATATTAACGCTAGATTTTTATTTATTATCCCCTGTTTATTTATCATTCTTTATTTTACTGTTTCTTCATCTAATTCTTATTTTGTTTGTTTGTTTCAATGTTTTTTTGTTTTATATCTCTTTATCTTTATTTTACTGTTTCTTCATCTACTTATCTTTTTATTTGTTTGTTTCAATGTTTTTTTTTGTTTTATATCTCTTTATCTGCTTATACCTTTGTTCCAATAATCCATTTTCTTATGTTCGAAAGATAGTTTTATTAAGTTTTAAAATATTATTTCAAAAATTTTTCCATGTGCTATATTAATTACACAACAACTGACACATATTCTTGTTTTATGCTTTTTTATCATTCTTGTTTAAGCTTATTAATATTTCCTTCAAAAGGCATGACTGGATTCCCCTTGACAAGGACACGACCGCATGCTATCGCTTCAACCATAGACCACAGCCTGTGCTTGCCCTTTTCACCGCAATAAACATCAGTTTGAAATACAACCCACTTAGTGGGCCCGCTTGATGACAAACGACGGCCATAGCAAATGTGCGTTTAAATCGTAGAAATAAGAAAAAAAAATTCTCCACCCACAAATGCTCCCTTTCTTGAGCACTCTTTACGGTTGAGGCAACGGAAAGCAAAGTTTAACAAACGCCCGCAATAGGCCAACGGGGCTACATTATCATATTTAATTACTAGCCCGCCAGGGCAACCGCTCCCCAACTGCCGGGAATCGACTGCAAAAACTTTTCCCACAGACGACAACAGATCATTAGCCTAGCCAGGCAATGGGCAAACTTTTTCGCCCTTCGGCGACGATTTAAAAGATAAGAATAGGGAATCCGCTACCGCAACATAACCGACAGCGGTCACCCGGCCCACAACCGGTCCAGTTCCGGTGGTTGGCAAACTTCAGCAATACCGCGCGCGCGCGCGCAGCTACTTCCTCCCCTGGCGTGCTGGTTAATTTTCCAGGCGGATCATTAATTTTCCTCAGGCACTCACTCGCACAGCGGTTTTCGCACCGTTTCGCACAGTGTCAAAAGTACGTGTCCGTTTTGGGGGTTTTGTTTCACCTGGTGTTGAACAAACAGGCGGTGAAAAAAACACGTACAAATCAAGCAGCTCCTTACAGCTATTTTTCATCTCCCCAAAGAACCACTTTTACAACATCCGAAGCGACAGCAGCAGCAGCAACAGCAACATCAGCAGAAACAGTACATTGTTTCTTCTAGCGACTCGATTGAAACCTAACGGATGGAGGCGCCCCTATCCTAGATGACTAAAAAGAAGTTGTTCCACTCTTAAGACATCAGCAGCAGTAGCAGCAGCAGCAGCAGCAATGTTTTACCACCCGTGTGAAAGTGCAGTTGTATTGTAGTTTAATTATTTCCTCCACACTGAAACCGTTTTTGCGCGCCAGCGTTTCCATGCAGCCAGCGCTTCCGGGCGTGTCTCGGGAGTGTGGTAAAAACCCACTCGAAATGACGATGTAGTTCGGCTTGCCCGGGGAAAGTGGCCACAAAGTGGTAGCGAACGGGCGAGCTGAGGAGTGGCACAAAAAAAAAAGAAAACTCGGTACGAAACGAAACTACATTAAGTTTGTAATTGATGATGTGAGCATATGTCTGCTTCTCACCAAAGTTGGACAGTTGCAGGCACTGGGTGTATGATAAGACGAGTTTGTGTTCTTTGACAGCCAGAGCTCTTTGTATCTTTGTTCTGCAATTAACTATGCTTTCGCAAGTTATTCGATGTTTAAACACAACTTGAAACATGTGAGAATGTTGTAGTTAATTCGCGACAATAGATGAACGAATGAGTTATAACAGGAATTTAAGCATTTTGAATATAAGTCAATAATCAATAAAATAGAATGGAATAGTAATGAAAGAACCTCAGTCACCAACCCACGTGATGCATGAAAACTGTTTCTTTTTATTTCCTCAATAGATAATCATAATAGCTCATTCGTCTCATATTTTAGCCCAAAACTCGATACCGACTGTACCAATGATTAAACTTCACTGCAGGAACACTACTCCCTTTTCTAAGATAGCAACCTTTTCACGCGTCATATTTCCTGCCACCCCAATCGGTACGATCGGTAACACAAAGCCGGCAGCGAAAAAGCCAAACGAGTTAACTGCAATGGAAAACCTTCAAGAAAATCCCACAAACTCTCTCAACAATAATGCGCTCTGCCGACTGCGAACCGGGCTGCGTAAAGAGTTAAAATAAAGCACCAATTTGAAATGGAAAACCGTGCCAAACGATCCGCTTCCAGCGTTTTGCGGTTTTGCCGTGAAGCCGTACGAAGGTGTTGGAAATTGGTTCTTAAACCGGTCCACGTTGCATGGTTTACGTAAAAAAATAAAGGCCACAACCTCGATGCACTCCCACAGTACACAGTTTCACCTAAATCGGTGCCGTTAATTCTGTGCATCGTCACGTTGACTGCCAGCACTGGCACTGCACTGAGTTCTCGCAATTGAGTGCGGGTGTGTGACAATTTTTCCCGCGAGTTACGAAACGGAAAACGTTCTCGGCGGGAAGAGGGGGTAGGTAAGAAAACTGTGTTTGACTGTGACTTTTGCACTTTTGAACTGACGCGGGCCGAGCCCGGTACATTGAAGGTGTTTGGCCTGCTTGTTTTGCCGGTGTCGGCCGGCCCGTTGTCAATCCAATTGCTTCGGTCGCGTTTCCGTGTGATTCCGTTGTGTAAATATTGACACGTTGCTGGCGGGTTGGCCCGTTGCGCGTAATCTCGGCGCGGTGCGGGGTGTTTGGCTTTGGTAGAGGCTACGGTTCAGATTGCTTTTAGGTGCTGTTTGAGGAGATTTACAAAGCATCATTTATCATAGAGCATTGTTTTGGGTATTATAAGAACCGTGAGATAGTGTCTCTATCAATTGACCCCTTATGATGGGATTCTTTTGGAGGTTCCCGTAACGTTTACATAAAAATAAATAAAATAAACACGATATCTCTATTTCTGTAACTATTTGTTTAAGTAGAATTAATAGCAATCCTGAAAAATGAGCATGAATCGTTCAAAAACTACACTGTTTGGAATCAATACTACTCTTTACACAACATTTCTCTTGGCACATACTTAGTCTACATACACTTACACACAACCCAACACCTATCTAGCTCCGGTTTTACGATTGCCTATCGCAAACCGCTTTGACCAACGATTTCTATTTTAGTGCCCGAGCCGTCAATCCCTACCAATCGCCCAACACAAATCACTCGTGCCATAAATTCATAATCAATTACGCGGGGACCGACCGGTCGGCCGGCGTCCGGGAAATGGGTGATTCGTTCCACAACAATGACATTCCATATTGCTATTGCCGACTGATGATTGCTTATCCCGTTGCGACGCGCGCACCGATAGAAAAATAGTTGAAGGAGCGAAGGGAGAAAAAAAACTGAACCAAAACACACACACAAAAAATGCGCAAAAGAAACGCTCTTTTACTAGGGACAATGCTGTGAGCGGGTGATTTTAGGACCCTCTTTTCTGCCGCACATTGAATTATGGTTTCACGTGCGTATCGGATTTATGCTCAAGCATCCTGCTGGGAAGGATGAGCAGTGTCTAGCGTACCATCTTCCCCGTTGTTCTCACTCCCTATCTTGCTCCCGACGTCGCACTCAATTGGTATGCACACCAGCAATTAGGATCCCTTTTCTTCCACGTTCGAGTAGTGCTGTTGCCTCCCGATGAGCCTCCGAAGGGGAAGCGCACTCCGGATCGTGCGATAGCCGCTGTCGCTGTAAACGGTTGCAGAGGATAAACAACCGTAAACTATTGGAAAATATGTTATGCGATGGGATTATGACGCATCGGCGTTAGGTGTGGTGGGCCCACTGCCAGGTTGAGGTAGGGCACTAAGCTGACTCATCCCACCAATTGAATCGTCATTAGGGAGGTTTTTTTTTTCGTTCGTTTGTTTGGGTTTTGGTGCATTCGCTTTGTTTGCTGCTGTTTGTGTCGAAATATGTCTTAGAGATAGACCATTTTCAACGTGTAATTGCATCTAAGAGGGTTATGCCTTATTATTGTATTGCATGATAAGCTTAATGTCTTTGTATTGTTGTACATTCTGAAACGAATGATTCGTTTTAATAAAGTAGTTCGGTAGATACGAACTAATGGTTTTTCAAAATGAAGTGCAATAGGTGCTAGAATCAAACAGTTCAAAAACCAGCCAAGATAACACTATTATTTTAATTGAATTGATGGTTTGAATACAAGGTTGATTAATTAATCTGTAGATTGCATGTTGTTTGAATCTAAATCCTTTTGGCAGTATTTAATTAAAACGAAATTATTATCGTTTATTTGGTGTAGATATCAATAAAAAATTAGTGTTGTACCAATCATCTTAAATAACACTAGCACTTATTGTTTTGGTTTTTGTTTCTTCTCTTTATCTTCTTCTACTTCCTCGTTTCTTATTTTTACTCCATTTTTTATCCTAACAATCTTAAAAAATAATGAATTAATCAAACATATTTGAGGTTCTATGAGTACCTCACAATTATTGATTTTGTCATCATTAGCAGCAGAACCAGCAGCTAAAATGGCAGTTTGCCTCCATTTTAACATCGTTTGTTATATTTTTAAACTCATAACATCCATCCCACAGCACGGCACAATGATCTTACAGGCAAACAGTCGACGGATCTTCCCATCCTTCGCCTGCGCACCGGGATCGGCACCGTGGCAACATATTGTTTCTAGGCTCAGCGAACCATTCACATCGGCGGCACACGCCAGCACCATCATTGGCATCGTTTCGCAGAAATCGGTAACGATTGTGCTCATTAAATTTAATAAATCAAACCCCTCCGGTCGAATGCACGGGCTCGGGATGGTTCTGATTTTCCCTCCGCCTCACTGCCCTTTTGCCGACTTTCCGCGCTTGGGTGGTGCGCTTTTTTTTATTTAAACTGTGCATTCTTTCTTTCGCCCCGCAAATGAGCAGAGATGGCGACACCCATGGGGTAGTAGAACGCGTGAGATAATCGTACGCGCACACACGCTTACCGGGGTACGAATCTGGCAACGGTGTCACAGCGGGAGTTTTGGTTCTGCAGCGTGATTTCTCACGGCGTGCTGATTGGCCACCGCCAGCCCTGGCACGGGTAGTCTGGGGAAGCCCAAGGGTTGGTGTTCGTGTTTGCACGTTCGCGCGACTACTTTTCGTGTGCAGTAGTCACTGTTCAAATAAGAGTAAATTTTATTACAATTTTGCCCGGCAGCGATTACTACTCCGGGAGTTCGGGGATGCCGACTGACGCCCTGGGACAATTTCGAGCAGGGAGTGTGTACGCGGGAGCGTGCTGCCGCTTTACTGGACTTACACTTAATCTTATTAGAGCATCGCCCAATCCTAGGAGGTTTCTGCGAGATACCGATCGCTCCCGGTGAATGGTTGATCCTGCAGGCACAATGGGGAAAGTTGGTACGGTTTGTTGGTCATGCAGCGAATCTCTGACATTTAATTATGTGTTAAATATTTAAATGTGTAACAAAAACATACATTATTCTGTACGGGAAAATTAACAAAAATCTTTTACAAAAATAGGTTAACCTAGCAAGAACCTAAGAAGGTTCCAATGAGCTTTAAAAAAATACAGCAATTATATTATTTAAGTGCAATTATTGATAAATTAGCAAATGTAGAAATTTATAAAAATCAAAACAATAACGCTTTTGTCTGCCAATAATTAACATTAGCAAATTCCATAACCACTTGTTATAAATGCATTCCTTCCAAATCTTCATTGCAGAATGGTTTTTATTGTTTTGACAGTTCATATTCGGTAATATTTAAAGACGGTACTTAAACTAAAGGTATGATCTCGGCCAAGAAGGACATACTATAAAGATGTGATTTTGTATATTCTACACGTATTTAAACTCAAAATAACATGATGTTGTAATATTATTCGCTTTATTTATTGAAACCTATGTCAAGAGAGTGGAATGAAACTGATTTTTTTTAAACATCTTTCAAGCTGGATTGAGTATTTTAAATGCTAAAAAGCATTTAAGGCATTAAACAAACTTGTTCATCAGATCTTTGTTATGCATTTTACTACAATTATTTTTATTTTATGCTCTAGAATGAAAACAGCTTTGCTAATCTGACGCGTTTTTGATAAAAACAAAGTTATTTGTGACAAAATTTGCTGTGCTCTTTAGTGTAAGTCAAAATCATTTCTGGAATAATTTTAAATACTACTTAATAGCTGATAAGTGCAAAACGCTTGACGTTTAGAATATCATAATTATTTTCAATTTTTTAAATAAAATAATATTTTCACCATGCACTCCAAGCATTACATTGATTTTCTTAAAATATTTTAATTATAACAGATCCACCACCTATCCCAGTGTGCACAGCCAGCAGCTCAAAACTTCCACCTCATCCACTGTAGCACGAGATGAATTTAGCTGTGCAATAATAACAAAAAAGCAGCAATTCCTGTCGATTCCGAGACTCATGCAATCTAGCCAACTTCTTCCGCCCTCAGGGCATGGTGAACACCAGCCAAATCATACCAGCAACAACAAAAAAAAACGCTCGGTAAAACACGAAAATCTCGCACTGTAAAACCTGATTGAATCGAGAGCTAACAGTACTCCTTTTCGGATTTCAGATTGCCAAGAGCTTTCACGAGCGGAGCTGCAAAGGGGACAGTAAACTAACAGGGAGACACACACACACACACACATACACGGCGTTGGTGGATTTTCAACTGCAACTTCCATCGTGGCATCGAGGCAATGATTTAGCTCTCCCAGGTGTGAAGACGACGTGTAAAAAGCGAACTTTCCTTCCCGAGTGCACGCCGGTGGGGGAGCCATGGCGTAACGAACCAAACCCGCGCCATCGGCACTACGGTGTGGCCTGGGCCACAAACTTTGTGTGGCTTTCGGTGTGTGTGTGTGTGTTGTGCGTCAAGCAGATGGGTGATGGGTGGGCGGGATGGATGTCTGAGAAAACCACTTTCCCGAACGGTGCACCTGAGCACCGGCTTGCAGGCGCACTATACAATGCGCCCACCAAATGAGGTTGTGGAAATTCGTTACTTCCGTCCGATGTGTGTGCTTCCGGTATGTGTGTGTGTGTGTGTGGTCGCTGTATCTACAGCACATTGCTCCTCATAGCCCAAAAAGGATCCTACCGTTCAGTTGCAGCAAACGGAAGATACAACTTCGTGTATAGTTGCACTCTCTCGCTGTGTGTGTGTGTGTGTACCGTGCGCTCAAGATAATTGAATCGCGGTATGTGTACGTCTGGACGCGCCGGGATTGAGTACGCCCGTGCGCTCGTTCGTCGCCCGTTCGGTCGGTAAGCCTCGAAGGTGAAATAAATTTGATGAAAATTGAACTTCCCCAGAGTACTGTACTGCTAAAGAAGCGCAAGAGGCAAGGTGTGAGCTCAGTGCAGGAGACGACAGAGCGGGAAGTATTGGCTTTAGGGATGGAAGCTTTTACGTTCCAGCTTCCGGGATGGAGCGTGTGCTGCTGGATTGCGAAGCTGCACTTTGACAGGAAGCGGAGTACGGCTAATTATTACAGGTATTACAGGGTTTCAATCGATCCTTTTCTTTTCTTCTGCTAACGGTGGCTTTCATTATGCTACGCTCAATGGTATGAAAACGTTCGATCATTGGCAGCCGTTCTATTGTCCGTGGCCGTGATACCCTATTGTCAAGTAACAATAAATGTATGGTTTAGCAATCTAAAAGGTAGTACATAACTTACAGTTTTAGAGGACATGGTGTATAAAAGCAGCAATAAAAGAAAAGAAGCAATTAATTGATAATCAATGTTACGAGTTACATATTTAGTCGAGGACTTCCGAAAACTGGAAAAAAATGTTAGCTTGAATTCAATGATGTTTTTTCCCGATTTTTCAATTGAAGCAATGTATACAATATTCTTATTCTAGAATTTCTATACAACTACCTCTGAAGTTTTCTGGAATCGAGTCTGAATAGTAGTTCGAGAATCGACTACGGGATCGACTACGGCATCGACTCCAGATTCAGCTGCGGATTTGGCTCCGGAATGGAAATCGGCTCCGGAATCAAAATTGGATCAGAAATCAGAATCGGATTCTAAATCAGAATCAGTTTCGGTCTCCATAAGAATAGTCGTTTGGATCCATTGATGCTACGTATGGATAGCCGCAAAGAATCAAAATTGACTTCTACATGATTCATTCTTATGGAGATTCCCTGACTGATTTCGCTACTGAAACTTCTTATTCCAATTCAATAACTGATTTTCAATCCGAAGCTAATTCCAATTCTGGAGTCAATTCTAATTCCGTTACCAGAGCACATTGCGATTCCCAGGTCGATTCCGATTTCGGAGCCGATTCTGATTCCGGAGTCGATTCCGATACCGAATTCGATTCTGGATTCAGCTTCGGAAACGGCTCCTGAATTGATTCCAGCGTTGAAATCGGCTCCAAACGCAGAATCAGAATCGGGTAGATCCGTATCCGAGCTCCTACCACTAATTTCGAGGTGCACTCACGCAGTTGTTGTTACAACACTCACGCTTTCTTAGTTCTATTTCCTTGGTAAGTTGCAGATGTAGGAAACCAATACTAAATGATTCGTACATTTATTCAACAATTGTATTAATTCCTCACCATGTTTGTAGATGTCTCGAAAAGTCTGAAATTATGGATTGAAATGTAGTGAATGCCCAGGTCGTTGAAGTAACTTCGAGTATATATCCATATAGTTTGTATTGGTAGGTACTACAGAAGTTGGTTAAAGGGTTGAACAAATCGAATATTGCTTAGTTGGGAAATAGAAACTAAATAGTGGAAGTTTATTTCATTATAAAGCATTATTCATTGAATACTAAAATCAAACTACAAACCAACTATGTTTCACTACAAAGTGTCTTCTTTTATCTGTGATACACTAATTATTTTTGATCTCCTCATTATTCACTATCGAGTTCTTTGGTCTTTATTCACGTTTCAGATTACTCCTAATACACCTGTTTCCTTTTAATTTCTATCACCTCAATTACGATCGCATCACGTCGCTTCTAGTGCAAAACGGCACACCCTAATTTGATTTACGACCATCACCACCCCCAGAATGATAGCAGAAATTCCGTCGATATCGACAAACCCCCCAAATCGGTGTGCCCGCAAGCATCGACGCACATAATTTATAGCACTGATCTAATTCATCCGATTTCCGCTCTCCGCTCTTTTATGGCGCGATAATCGAGTGATAAGCAGGGTAACGTCACGAATAAACCCCCAAATTACATTTGTTCGGTGCCGCATCCCGGAACAAAATGACGCAGCCCGTTTTGTTCTGAACGGTTCAAGTTCCGTACACAGCGATGTCTTATCTTTTCGACGCGATGAAGATTGCTTGTAGCGGCGGTGGAAGCTCCCTTCTAGCCAGTCTGGTACAGCGCGCACTGTTCTACCACTCCCGGAAGACACATCAGAAAGGGAACGTAGAAAACGTACCCATCGGGACAGTCGACCAGAGAGGCCACTTCCTGCACGCATAGGATGTACTTGGTGCAGTCGGGTGCATACGGTAGCCGTCCGTTGCGTACCGTTCCGCACGACACCGGTGGTTCCTCGGTCGACGGTACGTCACCGGGAGTTGGATCCCTCGGCGGACACTCGCTGCCGGTGTAGGGTGCGCACTCGTCGGTCTGGCTGTTGTACACGTACTCTGCCGGACATAGCATCATGTCCCAGACGCCACCACCCAAACAGTTGTACGCACCGTTACAGCACGCGGGAAACGTGTACCATTGGCCATCGCGCGCCGTCTCACACTGGCTGTTGTCGGGGAAGTCATCCGCGTAGAACAGCTCGCACCAGATTACATCCGAGCTGCGGGCGGTTCGGTACTGGAGAGCCATCCGGGCCCGGGAGTCTACGGTGATTTCTCCAAAACAGCTCCCTACCAACAGGAAGCTTAAAAGCGCAAGATGTAACATTGTATTGATCGTTTCTTTTACACGGTGCACGGTGGTGTTTCAACTACAAAATGACCCGTGAAGATGGTACGTGTTGTGCTTTTATAAATGTCATGCAGTCGGATACTTTCTTATCTCGGACAGACACCTGCGATTTTAGGACACAATCCGATGTAATAAAACCTTGGCCTATTGACCATCGTAGTATTGGAAGGGTAGCAGTCTTATAAGCAAGCTAGCTTATTTACGGATGTTACGATTGTTCAACAGTAATGCCCTGTAGAACAAAGGCTAATCAGTGTTTTGTGATGATTTAATGTTTATTGCTCACATCACACATTACGACAAATCAAAATCAAAACATTATCATTATGGAACCTACAGCATTTCGTACACTTTTTCTTCCATAAATGTATCTTCACTCCTCCAGAAATCTGCTGTTGGCATCGTACAACTGATAGCAGCTCGATATTCATCCATCGCGCTGCAACTAATTTCAATCCGTCTAATTTGTTCCATTCCATTACCAAGACGATCTTTCTCTGAGTGATGCTCTGGCCTTTTTGCAATCCTTGCCCCTGCTCACCTCAACGTTCAACGCATGAAAGATGATCGCATCACGATGGTAATATCATTTGCTTAAAGTGAATCCCCTTGCTCGATACCGCGCTGGTGGTAGTGCTGGTGCGAAACCTCGCCTCGTAAATCAATTACCGAACCGTCAAAGAAAGTGCAGCCTTGCTTCTTACGCTCACTATCAATTAATGCTTTTACCGAAGGAAACGCGGTGAGGGTCGCTGGAACATGGAAATCATTACGCGCTGATTGCAACGAGCACCGTTGCAGCCAGAGGAGCATCGTTTTTGTCGAGTTTGATTCAATTTGTGCTTTACTTTGTAACGCTACGCTTATCGTTTGATGCCATTAAGATGGGGTTGGAGTGGATGGATGAAAAGGTTGAATTTTAGTGCGCAAACTTTGTTTGCTTCAAAGTAAGGTAAACTACGAGTTTTGATACGAATTTTTCAACAAAGCAATGGGCCTACATTTTTCCAATTTGGGTAGGAAATACTACAAAATGAATTAAGTTATTATTTATTTTATGATACAAATACAACCAGAACCGTTCCTTTTGAATAAACAAAAACTATTATTTTTTTGTAACATGTAATTAATCGATTTAAATTAAACAATCATTAAATAATATGAAACAAATGTTCTTGCTGCAAAACGGATGTAAAAGATTTGATAAATTGTTCATTCAAGCACGTCATAGTCGAGAGATTGCATATATTTGGGCGTAATGCAATAAACTCAATTTTAAAGCCTAACGAAATGCAATTCGCCTTCAAGAATGGTGTAATATCCAGTTTAATAATAACATTTCGTTGAAATTAGAGAGGCAAAGCACTTCCGAAGAAGTAAATATAACCTTCCCCCTATACAACAGGCAAACCATGTTCTCTTTGCTCGAAGTTGACACACCTCCGCAGAAAGAACCCAAACTGAGCAGGCTTCATTTGTGGTAGCCGTTTTCCAAGAAAAAAGTCACTTCAGTAACGCGCCATCATCTACTAGGCAAACAAAGGCCACAAACTACAAGCGAGATGAATGATGCACCTGCACCGATGTCAACGTCTGCGTAATGGTCCCACTGAATGGAGAAACGTATTCCCGCAGGTCGCACTACCATCGTTTGACTGCATATCATTTACGGTGGAAAATCTGTCTTGCGTATTACAGCTGCAGCCCAGCTTTCCGAAAATGAAACAGCATCGCGGTGCGCACCAACTAAAACTTGCCCTGCATCATGTTAGTGCGATAATATTCTCCGAAACAGCTGCGGTGCAGCAGTACTGCACATGCGGCTTTCGCCAACTATGTGTCTACTTTGCCTGCACAAGATTACTTTGAACGTGGGTGCAAAATTCTTCGAGCAATAGAACAATTTTAAACCGAAAACCAACAACAACCTTCGCTATTTGCGCTCCGAGCGATTCCTACTAATAACTGACTCAAACCCCTAACCCTGCTGTGCTGACATGCGTTGTCTAAATTTTATCCTCGCCTGTCCCTTGCGCCAGCCTGCCCGGGCGGCGTAATGTCACAGCAAAAGTTTGGTTTTTGGAAAGATTGGTGTGGTATGCCGGAGAGAGGTTACTGGAACCATGCTAATGGGTGACAATGTATGTACTGTGTGTGTACTGTGATGATGTCTATTGCGTTCGCCGACAACGCCTTCAACCCGCGGGCCACGCACATATGAAAAACGTATGTGCGCCTTCGTGTGTGTGTGTGTGTGTGTCTGTTTACACAAACCGACGCCATCGTATACAGGAAACTTTGCAATGTAATTAAAAGCAGATCGTTCCTGCGAACGCATATTACATTAGAGAGTAAAAAGAGAGAAGCCGAGGAACGGGACCGTACAGGACGGGGGACACGGGAACCATCCAACACAACACCGCGAGGTGTTGACATTGAGTGAACTGATGAGATTTTGACTCGATTGTCAGACACGTGGAGTACAACAGGAGAAGAAGAAGAAAAAAAACAATAGACACGCACACGCATCCCATCACACCAAGGGCAAAAACTGTGCTTCCGGTGTTTAAAAAACGTGGTCGGTTAATAGGGTGTGTGTGTGTGTGTGTGGCCTGGTGACAGTAAAGTATTCGCACCGGGAAATTATTTTACCCTGTTGCGTGCACCAACCATGCGCATGGGAAGTTTTGAACAGCTTCAGGCGTTAATGTCGCTGTTGGTTTTGGTTAGGATTGTGGAATAATGTTTAGACTGCATTTTGGAAGTATAGCATGTATATATCCCAGCAATGTTGAAGGTGTGTCTTTCGAAGAAGACAAGATGTTGAGGAGAAGAAATTCTTGGTCTAGTTTGTATCGGAGCAGAGCAATCTTTCGATAATCATTTCAGTTTTAGATTTCTGTTCATCTCAAATTTGGAAGCCTTTTTGCACTCAGCAAACGGTTTAGGTCTTGTAATTTCCCTGCATAATGCGTCGTCAGATTTCGCTAATGATAATTATCCGAGAGTAACGATCATCAAGATAGCAGGACTTCAATACAATCTCCAGTTTGTAGCCTTTAAATAATATATTGCCTCTCTACTGGGTCCTTTCATGAGATGACAACTTAAAAGTATATGAATTAAGTGAAAGAGTAAAATACGTGAAAGAGATAATAAGACGCTATCATTTCTATTGCAAGTACCTGAAGAACAAGTACAAGTCTAGGTACCGATAAGTAAGAATCCCAGGTCCCCTGGAAACCTAAACAACCTTTGTTAAACTGGTCCTCGTGATGCAATAGATGTTCTGAAATCATCACAATAGTTATCTGTATGATAGCATGAATTTTTTTCATTACCTTTGATGTCCTTCATATCAACTGTGCACTATTCCAGCAGACGACAACATAGAGGAAACTAAAACTAACACAGAACAGATCTTCAGAAATTCGCATGAAAATTTGCTTAAGCGATGAAAGCTCATAAACACGCTTACAATTCCTTAAACTATCTATTTCAAGTGCTCCCCATTCCTTTCATTCCCGAGCTGTCCACCATAAATCCTTTCCATCGTAGATTTGCACATGCTAACAGTTCCGAGCGTAAATTGAATCCTTCCAGCACGTCACATTTTCCAGCGGAAAGAAATCATAAACAACGGATGCAATTTTATTTTTCTACCACCATTTCATTCTACCGCACTCTATCCCTCCGAACGAGCTACCCCATTCAACACCGTCTTCTTCTTTTTTGTGCACCCCTTTCGGCACAAACTCTTCACCCTTTGCCCAGAACGCCCCAGAACGTTCGGAGCGAAAGACAACTTTCTTCTCGCCGTGGTGTGCCATTATGCTAATTTTACGATTACTTTCGCACATCTGGTGCCCGAGTTCGCGCTTTCGCTTGTGCACAGTGCCGGGTGGGTTGGGTGAGGTGCTTGGGGGCTCCATTTTAGCCCCGGTAATGATTTGTAATCGTTTGCAATTTCGGCCATTTAAAATATTTATCCGCGTGTTCTTGCAGCCTACCCCCCGCTTCTCAACTGTAGCCTTTCGTATTCCTGTCCCAGCCGATGCTGTGTGCCTTGGTTGTGTGTGTGTGTGTTTTTTTTAAGGTAATTAGACGCTTAGACTGTTTCCCCTTCCCGGCATGTCCATCGAAAAAGTAGGATTGTGTGCGCTCGACTAAGTTAAGCCGTATAGATTGCAGCAACGTTTTCATAAATTTAAATTTATTCTCAACAGAATGCTCCTCGACGGGTATAACGCTCCCATTCCCCAATTGGGTCGGAATTAGGTATCGGGCGCGAACCACATTCGCCCCCCCCCCCCCCCCCAAAAAAGCCTATCACAGCCAGAACGATCGTTCCGTGCCGGGGCGTTCGGCTGAAAAATGGTGCTGAAAATTTATGAAGCTGCAATATTTGATGTAATTTGAATAATAACGTTTAGCTCATTGGGCCCATTTTGTCCATTTTCGATTAACTGATTCTCGGTACATGCAAAACGGTGTGGTATCTGGTGCCGCCTGTCTAGCACCGAACACCACCGCTCCCACCATGCCCGCATTAACCGCACATACCCGCACAAATAGAACAGGGCAAAGCACGACCAAAAATCGTTCCAGCACTAATTCCCTCTCGGAACCGGGGCTCGATGATTGGAGCCGCGAATTTAGTCGCTGACACTTAAACGGCTTACGGACGTAACGCGCTACGCGGCACCACGCCCCCCCCCCCCCCCCCCCCCCGGGTGTCCGTCGCCCGTTCCGTCCACTGCCTTCAATTGTTTTGCTTTCCAATTAACCGCGACTTTCCAGCCAACACACTTGCCGGAGTGAGGGAAAACATATTTTGTCGCTTTAAAATATCCACACAAAAGGTAGGGTAACAACGCTTCTCCTCCAGCGCTCCAGCATCCTTCCACCCTGGGTCGGGTTTTTTGGTGGGGGAGGTGGTTAGGACATGGCGAGGCGAGCAAACGATTGAACTCACTTCGAACGATTGAACTTCGATATAAATAATTTAGCGTAATTTGATAAATTAGCTATCGAATAAATATTTATAGTGCCGATGAATAATTTATCGGCGCACGATATGCGCACTTTCTAAGCGGTGCCCTTTACAGGCTTGCAGCGTTGCGTTGCAACTCGGCCACGTATACCCCGTGTTTTCGAGTTTGCCCACACTACCAGCCCAGAGAATGGCGTGTATTTGTGCATATTTTCAACACCACAAGCATTGCGGTTCGATCGCCACTGCCCCAACACTTGATGCAAGCTGGTGGAAATCGAGTGGAAACAACTCCGTTTTCCCCGACCGCGCTTGGGGGTCGGTGGATCGGAGGCCGAAAAATTACAAATCCAGCCCTGTTTCAACTTTTGCTCATAATCAATGTGCAATCGAGTGGTGTACGAAATGGACATCTTTGTAAATAAAATCAATACTAGACCGGTGGCGAGAGTTAGAGATAGGCCTCGGTTCTGGTTTTACCACATAGGAGTACCCTGTTCGGTTGGTTTGATCATTGCATCATTTATTTCTAAATGAAAGCCAAATATTCATGTAATATGTGGTATTTTTAGCACAATCTAAAATGTTGTAAAATAGTTCATTTGTTTAATTGTCTACCTCCGTAGGCACAAACACTAGTTTACTGGGTTCTTGAAGTCAGTTTCAATTGGCAAATCATTGTTCACCACCTGCAAGATGTTTTTCAACAGCTATCAGGTAGTATATTGGCATTACAATAAAATTTCAGTTCTTACACATGATTTTCAACACGTCTCAAGCTGGATTGACTTGAGCAATTTCTTTGTGATGTGTTGAAAATCATGTGTAAGAATTGAAATTTTATTGTGATACAAATACACCATTGGGCAGCTGTTGAAAAACATCTTGGTGGTAGGGAATAATGATGAGAACATTTCAAAGTGACTTACAAAGCCCTGTAATATCACGTGAAATCGATAAATCGATAATTTTCTATCGAAGTCAAAACTCTAAATTTGTCAATTAAAATTGTACAATTTCCAATAACGAGAATTCGCCATTGCCGATTTCTAGGGACCGAACCAATTTCATAATCTAAAGCGAACCGTTCACAAAACCGACTCGAATTTCTAGTCAAAACAAATTCACCAAACTCGCAGTGTTTTTCAATCAGTTCCTACTTACCAAAGATAGGCGAGCTTTCCGTTTTATTTTCCTGTAACCGATAGACCCTTCCTGTCAGTGATAGCCAAACACAAATGGTTAACTCCATTACATGCCGGGCCGTACCGGCCCGGTATCGCGTGCACATTTCAGCTGAATTCTGTTTTTCGCGCCAGCAGCAATCGAACACACTGACAAATCAGGATGATAAACCGTACCGTACCACCCCGGTGTGGTGTGATCGGCAGCATCGATAGTGCTGAAACGGACGATGATGATCCGGCGGAGGACCGTGCGGGGTTAGCCGTGGATAGCGGCGGGCTTTTGGGCAGCCTTTGATGCTGCCAATCCCGGGGACCCGGTGGCAATAATATGTTGAGCTGTTGTTCTATCAGGCAACCATCAACCTGCCCGCTTCGCTCTGCGATAACGGAGCGCCAGATGAGCACGACGAAAATGAAGCCGTTTATTAAAGCGTTTGATGTTGTTTCAAACTATAATGTGCGTATTAATTTCCATCGTACCCGGCTCGGTTTTGGCGTTCGCTCGGCTTCCGCTTGTGGGAGTCGCTGCTGCGGGTGAGCTCCAACGGGCACGGGTTGGAGTTTGGAAGGCTGGTTGAACGGGTAGAAATAGATATGCACTCGCTTTGTGCGTTGATGGTGGGCCCAAACAAAACCCGGAAGCTGCATAAGAGTGCGGGTCTGTACTGTGTCGTTTATTCGTCACGCTATTCAGTCGTTTATTACAACCAACTTCCCTTTGCTGGTAGTGTTACTAAACAGAGACACAAACACCCTGCAACCTGGTCTTGAGCCTCGTACCATCGTTTGGCAACACCAATGGCAATGGCTATTAGGGAATGGGACGTCGATTACTTAAGGCTGAGCGGTTTGGGACGAATTGGATCAGCGTCAATGCTGACGAACAGATTGTTCTCCTACATGAAGGGAAGGATTATATTTGAAAGACCTACCTGGAACTTTGATGCTATTTAACCAGCTGACAAAAAATCATAAAAACACTGTAAACTATAAGATCTTTAATATCCGTTGATTAGTGGGTATAGGCAAGCCTTTACCGATAAGTGTTGTTACGCAAAAGAAGCAGTTCAACAAAATAATTCCATTCTATAGACGAAAGAGGCATCTCAAAATTATAATTGATTCTTTATTGATAACTCTGGTAACTCTGATAACGCCGGGCAGACAATGTCACCACAGGTTAGTAGGTACTAATATCCTCCTGAGCATTCCAAGTACTCAGCAAAGTTTGTAGCTGATGCTATTCGTTGCCCAGATAGTATACAACCATCACCAGCTTTGGGATCTCTCACTGTCCTTTGTTCCATGTGCGTTGTTATTAGTGTAATAATCAATGCGGGTTTCCTAGTGGATACTGATGGTACTGTTGTTGGTTTTGCAAACTCCAAATAGGTAGTTCACTTAATCAATCTCATCATTCACTTAAAGAATCTCATTCATGGGGACTTATTTTTCTAACTCATTGCTCATTTATTCAGTTAATTCTTAACCAAAAAGTGAACAAGCTTGGATGTTTCCTGGTAAACACATGTTAAATGGTTCGTAGTAAATGTAGCCGTCGTAGCAGCTTCTTTCGTTGTAGTAGCCGTCCGAGCACTCGCGGTATGATGTGCACTTTCCAGCTATCGGTATCCGTTTTCCTTGGTCCGAAGAAGAACATTGTTCGGTTGTTTCTGCAGTCGGAGTCGTTAGGATAGTTGTAGTAGGTTCAGTTGTGGTGGAGGATGTTGTAGTTGGTGTGGTTGTAGTAGATGTAGTTGTAGTCGGTTCAGCTGTAGTTGATGCGGTTGTAGCAACTTTGGTTGTAGTTGGTGCGGTTGTAGTAGATGCCGTGGCAGTTGGCGCAATAGTTGTCGTGATCGATGATCCTTTGATAAGCGGTAGATCCGGAACGCATGTTAAAGGACGATCACAGTCCAAATTCACGGTGCCTAGAGAATACCAGCATCGTTTAATCGCTTGGTTATTACTACACAAATAAACAGTATTGAAGCAGTACGTTGACTCAACGAATGTTGGTTCCTTGAAGTTGTTACATATATACGCTCCCGCATCTACATCTTCCTTAAACGCACATGCCGTACGGTTACCACACTTTTCGACCGATACAAATCTTGTACCAGTACTTGTAGTTGATGCAGGTAACATTGTAGTAGCTAGCTCTGTTGTAGTCGGCACAATTATGGTTGGTTCCGTTGTATTCGACGATCCTTTCAACAGCGGTAGATGCGGAGCACATTGTAAAGGACTGTTGCAGTCTCGTTTCATCCAGCTCAAATTATACCAGCACGTTTCTATTGCGCGTCTATAGCTGCACAAAAACACCGTATTGAAGCAATATGGAGATTCAATGAAGGTAGGCTCGATGTAATTATTGCATAATTCTTTTCCAAGCTCAGAGTCTTCCTCCAAAGCACATGCTTTACGGTTGCCACACTCTTTGATAGGTACGAATCGAGATTCATCGGTTAAATCTGGCGCAGCTGTGGTTGGCACAATTGGTTCAGTTGTGTTCGATGAACCTTTGACAAGCGGTAGGTCAGGGGCGCATTGTAAAGGTTTGTTGCAGTCTCGTTTCAATCCACTCACAGGATACCAGCACGACTTTACTACGCGATTAAAACTGCACAAAAACACTGTATTGAAGCAATATGGTGACTCTACGAAGGTAGTTCCGACGTAATCATTGCATATTTCTCTTCCTAGCATCCCGTCATCCGCTAAGGCACATGCTATACGGTTGCCACACTCTTCGATCGGCACGAATCGAGGTTCATCCAACGCTGTTATTACTTGTCTAGCTAGCTGCGTAGGACTAGCTGCCACTAGCGAAAGTATGGGAAGTACAAGCGCAAACGGGAGCTTCATTGTTACTGTCACTAGTTTTAACAACACTTCTGGTATTGGCTTCAAACAACACTTGATTGTCCTGCAGGTGGTTATAATGGTTATGGTTTGAAGTACTTCAACAGTGAGCACCTCCACCAACCAAATCTGATTGTTGAGTTGCTACTATCGATGTTTCTTTTATACCAAATCGCTAGATACTGATCTTGAGCCCACTATCTCTGAAGATAATAACAGTGAAGCCAGATATAAATCTTTAATTGCCTGTCGTTTCATATCGTAAATCGTATCGTCATTGTAAACAAATCACTGAAAAAATCACCTGCTAAATACACTCCAAACTCATAGATAAAAAATCTAATGAAAACCTTTCATGTTTTACTTCTTCCGGAAAGATAATTGGGAACAGAAGGTTTGTTATGAGGTTTACACACTAATAAACTTTCTGGCAGAGTTGTTTTACGATCAACTGTTATCAATCTTCTTTGATATTTTGATAACAGTGTTTTCCTTGAAAAGATGTAATTCACGGTTTTAGTCATAGAACCATTACGGATCTGTGATCAAGTATGAAGAAGCTCCAGCTGCTACAAAGTTGGATGATCCTTGGTTCTCATATGATCCTAATGTCGAAATGAATTACATTGTTTTTTTTTCTTTACTCCAATTCCCAACACCATTTTTCCTAAAACGTGGTTTGCATCGTGTGGTTTTTGCATGGCCGCAATCTATTGTTTTTATTAGCATGCTCATGATGATTATGATGTCTAACAGTTTCTTACAGTTTTCGACCTCTCTTATTCCGCGGGTCTTTCTAAAGCTGAAAAAAATCATTCATTGGAGTTTCTCGGGCACTTATTACTAGTTTACAAAAACTGATATAGTCGCTCAATCTGTCCCACTTTCAAACATGATCCAACTTTTTTACACCCTTTCTCAATTGTAAACATTTAAAACACATTCCAACTGATACTACCTAATCGTGAGCAGTTTGGTGTGCTCCAGCGGCAGTTGTGGCAGTTGTATAAGTAATTCAGTAAGTATTTTTGTTAGTAGGTTTTGGAAAGAAAAAATCAGAAACATTTATACTCCATCGAAAGCAAAATTTACTTGTCTACGAAATTTATTAGACAAGCCATATATCATAGAGCATAACACTTATATCAAATAAACTATTGAACGTGACAGTTGGGTAACAACATGGTTTGAAAGTAGTATTCAGTTATTATTACTTTTTATTGAATTAGCGAAAGATGTTCACACGTTTGTACAATGCTAGGTGTACACAATCTGAAAGGATCGTATAATATGTACCCCTAGATTCAGTTTCTTCTTATGTAGCAGCCGTCTGAACACTCGAGATATGTTGAACATTTTCCAACGATCGGTAATCGTATTCCCTGGCTCGTGGAAGAACATTGTTTACCCGTCCCTGAAGTCGAAGAGGAAAGAATAATTGAAGCGCTTATCGTTGTAGTAGAGGCTACTGTACTTGACACGTTTGTAGTTGACATTGTGACATTGTTGGTTCCATTCAGTAAAGACAAATTAGGTACACATTCTAGAGGACTGTAACAGTCAGCTATTACTAATTTTATAGGATACCAGCAGCTCTGTCGCCTTTGGTTACTTTCACAGTAATGTACAACATTGAAGCAGTATGGTGATAGAATCAGTCATGCTTCTACGATATTTTCGCATATTTCTTTCCCTAGGCTCACATCGATTCGACGTGACACACACTGATTGGGTGCCACACTCTACAATTGGCACACACCAAAGCTCATCTTTCGCTAGCACTATAACCATTGGTTCATCGTACGAAACCGCGTGTAGGCTGAGTGCACGAAGTGGTGTATCACATTCAAACGCTTTGGCCAGTTGTTTTGCAACGTGTTGAAACGTACACTCCCTTATCTTGCCATTAACACATACAAACGCGACGTTCAAACATTTTGGGGATTGAATCACTGCCAAATGTTCATATCCCTCACAAACACCGTATCAGACCGTAGAACGGTTATTACACCGTGCTAGTATCACAACACGATCATCATCGTTTCCTGAGCTGGCAGCTACACTCGCAAAAGCCTGAGGGTGTGAGTAATGAAATCAGTTTATTGCTTTGATTCACTTTTCGATGCACTTTGAGTTACGGCTCTTCTTAAACTGATTCTACAATAGGTTTAATCTGATATCTTTTATACCGTTTTTCATTAATAAGCTATCAGTAATCTCAAGCTACCATCCCACCAGATAGCCTTGATAATTATTTTCCCACGGTTAATACGTGATACGACAAGTCTGATTAAACACTAATAATATTTGATGATTTTTGAAGTCTTTAAATGAATAGAAATCAAGTAACTTTATGAATTTTGGTTAATCAGCTATCAATTTAATTTTGTAAATAGCAAAGGCTAAATGTTATTTGCATTATTTTGAACTGTAAATATAAATGCAACGTAAATTTCCATCTGATGAAGACTATATCTCGATGAACGGAGTTTGTACTGTGGATTAATATTTTAGCCCGTGCTTTTTTCATAGCTGACTAACAAAAATGCTTGCCCATATGGTTTTTCGATTACCATAGTGTTCATGTCTAGCAACGCTACATTTTGTTTAGTGCGCTCAAAAGTAATAAGACGTCAACAGCTGGTCAGCGATGATGGCAGATATGAACCATACAAGAACGGAGGGTAAGTTTTATTGTTGTCTCTTATGCAATATATGCATACACTGACGTGTATTCTGTTAAGGTTAGTGAGAAGGTTAGTTATAATATTAACAAAAAATCATTTCCAAAAGTGAGAATATTTAAAAAAATAAATCTTAAATTTAAGAATACAACAAAACACTTATTCGTATCCGTTTTATTCCTAACGCTGATTCGCTTTCTTGCAAAATGCAATGCAGTAAATTATCATTCACTGTTACGTTATTAGCGCCTTTTATAAATGTATAGTCTGCACTATCGTGTTGTTAATGTTCATCAGGCTCATGTTCTGTCGATCTCGATCGATTTCTAATATTTTTTTTCCAAAAATTATCTAATTATTTGCCGTATTTCTTATGTTTTTGTATCGTATTTCATCTAGAAATGGAGCATTTGTTGCATGTTAAACAGTGTTGCAAACGGTAATGTAAATCGCTATGATACACACTGCTATTGATGGATCGTATGCAAATAGCGATCGATAGCGCCTTCTTCTACAATTTGCATCACTATTTAAACCCACCGACAGCTGTCCAAGCGTACAATGTCACAATGTTCTCTGTACCATCGTGCAATTCTATTAGAATTAATCGCTCTTCATCACAACACCCCCATCAAGTTTCTTCCGCTCCACTCCCCTAGCGGCTAGCGCGATCGCTATCGAATGTGCACAAATTATGATTTAATTCTTCACCCATTTCTGTCCACTCGTGGGCCAACTCCAGTACAGTGTCGAGAACTAGAAAACCATCTGTGCCACCAGTGTGTGAGCAGAAGACAGCATATTGTGCCCGGAGAGTTCCGTACGACACACTCTTGTTAAAGTAATTAAAATGCGTTCTTGAGGCGGCCGGCAATGGTGTCTGTATTCTGAAGCCGATGAAGTCTATTTCCAACTGATGCGTATGCCGCGAGCTCGAAAGGGCTTAAATCACAGTGCCACAGACCATCTGTGGATCGGATGGGTGGTATAAAACGATCTCCAAAATCCGCCAAAAGTTCAGTTGTTCGGGTGGTGTTATCATGTGCACACTGGTAGCTGGTGCCACCCCGTAACTATAGTGCCGCTTGAAGTTGCGATCTTAGTGAAAGTGTCGCGTTTTGTGTGGAACCGGAGCAGTGGAAGTGGAAGTAACAGATCTTGAGGAGAGAACGTGTGTTGCGGTGGTGCTGTCCCACTGTGTGAGTTATTGGGGGAGATTGCTGTAATGCTAGCTTTAAAACCGTCGAAGCATGTATTTTTGAGTGTGAGTGTGTGATTTCAAGGACTTTTCTTGGGATTTGGACTTCCTGAGAAGTTGGTTTGCAAAATTTCTCCCCATCACGCCCCCAAGTGTGCCCCAGTGACGGTGTTGCTTCTTTGCATCTAACTTGATTCTATTTCGGCTCTGCGTTTTATCGTCCCTCGTGGTGACCAAGTGGTGCTCTCGCTATCAGTAAACCAAGAACGGCTCCAACGCCCGAAAACGTGTGGATGATGTGAAATTGAAATTAGAACAGCGCGTTACTAGTGCAGTGAACCAATTTGATAGTGACCAAGGAAAGAATTGGGCCCCCGCCGGCTAATGCTGTCTAATTTTTCCGGCCCATGTTAATGTGTCGTTAGGGCCGTGGACCTCTTATCAGTGTTCCGGAGGCTGCTGCTGCTGCTGCTGCTACTTCCACTGTGTTAGCCTCGCAAGAACTCATTAGATTTAGTACGGGTGCGATCTTCAGATCGTTTGGTTCGGTTCCGCGCTCAGTGTGTGCGTGTGTGTTAATTGTGGTGCTTTCTTCTGTGCTCTTTACCTTCCATAGGATATCCGAAAGGACGTGTGCAGCCATGTGCTAAGGAGCCGGCCGGGACACACAACCCGTGAAAGGAGGATACCTGCGCACGCTCGCTCGCACGCACGCATCAAACCCATCGCCATGAAGTTCCGGCTCGGAAGTCCGCTGCTTCTGGCGGTATTCTTTATCATAGTGCTCGTTGCCGATCAGATACGATGCGACGACGAACCGGCAGCGGAGTCGGTCAAACCGATCAAACGAAAGTCCAAAAAGAGCAAGACGAAAAAGGCGCTGGCTACGAAAAATCTGAAAAAAGTGCGCCCCGATCGCCCACAGGCCGATCGTCCCCAGGCCCAAGCGCCGGAGTACGATTCGGCATACGACTATGGCGACAACTACGACTACGGGACGGATCCCGATTATGATGCAGAGAATGGTAAGTGTGTGTGTGGAGTGTGTCATTAAGATCATCTGCTGCATCGCTTAGATGTGGCCGCTCAACGAATCGAGTGGAAAGATTGCTTTGCCATCTGCAAATCATGATCTTGTGATTCTGTGGTAACGTTTCATATGATCCACATTTCATACAGGGGGTACACGCAGTCCAGACCCGAGCTTCCGGCAGCCCGATGACGAAGTCCCACGCGTCTCAACGACAACGACTACCACACGTGCGCCCGAGCCCGAATCGATCGTACAGCCCTTCACTTGCTACTACGAAGGGAAGTGGTACCGGGAGGGAGAAATGTTCGAGTCCGGCTATCAAGGTTGTGCCACATGCCGCTGTCGCAACGGTTCAATCCAGTGCGACGAGGCGGACTGCCCACGTGTCATCCCGACGACCTCAACTACCACCACCACTACGACGACCACAACCACCGAGAAGCCGGAGTTCGATGCATCGGCCGTAGGTAATCGACTTCCGGCAGCTCCCAGTGGCGAGCCGGGCACACCAGGTGAGGCCGGACAGCCTGGAATTCCCGGCACTCCCGGCATTCCTGGACCTCCGGGACCACCCGGTCCAGCACCCGATCTGACGTTCTACACGCAGCAACTGCAAGAAACGATGGGTGGAGCGGATAAGGGTCCCGGTCCGGAGAACTTCCAGTTCATGCAGGCTCAGGTCGGTCCTGTGGGCCCTCGGGGTCCTCCCGGTCCGTCCGGACCGACGGGACCGCAAGGATTCCAGGGTTCGCGTGGTGAACCGGGTGAACCTGGACCCTCCGGTGTTGGAGGGCCACCCGGTCCACGTGGACTGCCCGGCCCGCCCGGAAAGGATGGTGCGGCCGGTGATGATGGTGAGGTGGGACCGCAAGGTCCGGTTGGTCTGCCAGGTCCACGGGGACTTCCCGGTATGCCCGGTGTTCCTGGCTTGAAGGGACATCAGGGGCTACCAGGGCCTGAGGGCATGAAGGGAGAAACGGGAGCGATCGGTGAGAAGGGATCCGTTGGAGCTACTGGACCGGCCGGTGTACCCGGGGCAATTGTAAGTAAAACAGTGCATTGAACATTGTTTGGAAAAGGTTTCTGATTGTGCATTGCTTGTGAATGTGTCCAACTACAGGGACCTGCTGGACCTCGTGGTGAACGAGGGCGCGAAGGACCGCCTGGACCTCCCGGACTGCGCGGCATTGATGGTATTGCTGGACCGCCGGGACCTCCGGTAAGTTAAAATTCTAAAGTATTTTCAGCCTTAAATTCTAGTCCTCTATCATTATCCAAATTGTCATCCCAGATAAATTATTTATACGAACAATATGATGCAGTCAAAAAAGTATACATCATTTTGGTTAAGATGCAATTTACCATCGAGAAAAGCAATACTGTGGCATACTGTCTAAGCCATCTTCTTCTATATGGCATAAAGTCCTATGCGGACATGCCGGCCTATATAGGCTTTCGAGACTTAATTCATTACCACGCTGCCAAATAGCCAATCCTTGCTACGGGTGTACGGTCCATTCTAGGCTTAAACCCAACTGTTTTAGCCAGTAGTGTTAATATTTAGCTCCAGAGTAAGTTTAGCTCAAAGAATTAAACGGAAGAAAAATCTATTTTAGGATATTTTGTGAATATTTATAGTTAAATTATTTTTACATCAAATACGCTTTTAAAAAGAAGTACAGAACACAAAAATTTGGTTTTTGTAGTTTGCAATTGCTTTTCACCTTTCAACTGGGCCATGTCACGACGATGTGCTTTTCGAGCTTGAAACGATCATTGACAAGCCAAACGTAACGTTATCATGGCCTCCACTAATGATATTATTCACCAATTCCCACTGAAGAGTTCACTGAGCCCTTGTCTAGACGCTATGGTGATACAAATTCGCGAGGTAAATGATCTTGGTAGTACCATACTTGATTTAAAAACGTACAGTTAATTGGCATTGATACAGTATAGGTAAGAAGCTTTTCTTGAATAATCGTTCGTTAAACAAACTTGAAGTTAAGCGATCGTGTATTACTTACTTACTTACTTACTTATCCGGCGCTACAACCGCTTTGCGGTCTTGGCCTGCCTCAGGAGTGTCCGAAACCGCTCACGGTCTCGCGCCTTCGTCTGCCAGTCCGTTATTCCGGCCTTAATGGCGGACGCCTCCACGCCATCTTGCCACCTCAATTTGGGCCTACCACGCCTCCTCTGTCCTTGTGGACGGCCTAAAAAGACTTTACGGGCTGGGTCGTTCGTTTCCATGCGTATAACATGGCCAGCCCACCGGAGCCTGGCGAGCTTTATACGCTGTACGACAGTGAGGTCGCCGTACATCTCGTATAGCTCGTCATTATAACGGCTCCTCCATTGTCCTTCCACACATACGGGGCCAAGTATCCTTCTGAGCATCTTCCTCTCGAACGCGGCTAAGAGGGTTTCGTCAGATTTGGACAGTGTCCATGTCTCAGAGGCGTATGTGAGTACTGGTACTACATAGCTGCTATATAGTCCCAGCTTCGTCCGTCGCGACAGGTTCTTTGAGGTGAACTGCTTTTTCAGGCTGTAGAATGACCGCAACTCAGCTTCCATGCTATTGTCGTTGCTGATCTTTGATCCCAGATAGGTGAATTGTGGGACGACTTCAAAAGTGCGTTCACCTATCTGCACGTCACGCCTACGTAGATTCTGATTATTTGTGATCGTGTATTACCAAAAGTAAATTATGAGTCGAAATAAATCCTCGTTCCTATTGGTCGTTGCTACACTAGAAAGCTTTCCACTATTACGAAATTATGACCAGTAATTCTCAACTTCTTATTGTACTTTTCCAGGGCCCCGTTGGAAAGCAAGGGCCTCCCGGCTTCCCTGGTAGCAACGGCGCTAAGGGTGACATGGGAGCAGCCGGTCCGAAAGGTAGCCAAGGCCCGCAAGGTCCACGCGGTGAGTCGGGACGCCCAGGACAACCGGGAGAGCCCGGTCTGAACGGCCCGCCAGGAAAAGATGGAGCATCCGGCGAGAAGGGAAGTCCTGGATCGCCCGGAATTGCGGGTCCACCCGGATTCCCCGGACCTCGAGGAGCTCCAGGCGCCAATGGAAGTCCGGGAGATGCAGGAGCCAAGGGTGAGCCCGGACTGCCGGGCGAACGTGGCTACAAAGGGGAAGCCGGCATTAAGGGCGAAGGTGGCGTGCCCGGTCCACGTGGACTTCCGGGCGCCGTCGGTCCAGAAGGAAAGCGTGGCAAACGCGGTATGAAGGGTCCAACGGGTCTTCCCGGACCGCAGGGAGAGCGGGGCCTGCCTGGATCTCCGGGTCTTCCTGGACCGGATGGAGCGCAAGGTGTGAAGGGACAGTCGGGAGATCGCGGTGCAATGGGCCCTCAGGGTCCGAAAGGTTCAAGTGGTGATCCCGGACCACCGGGTTCGCCAGGAATTCAAGGTTTGCGTGGACAGCCGGGACGGCCCGGTGCACAGGGTAAGGCAGGCTCGACGGGTGAGCGGGGACTGCCCGGTGCCGATGGTAAGGTCGGTGAGCCAGGACCTCAAGGATTGCAGGGATTGCCCGGACCGATGGGATTGCCCGGTGATAAGGGATTCACCGGCGAGCCTGGCAAGGATGGTGACATTGGACCCCAGGGACCAGTTGGGCCGCGGGGAGATGCTGGCAAGGATGGGCCGCCGGGAATTTCCGGACCTCCGGGACCACCCGGAAACGATGGGGATCGTGGACCGCCAGGAACACCGGGCCCGAGAGGATTCCAGGGACTGCCCGGAACTCCAGGCAACCCGGGAGCGCAGGGTAAGGATGGACAAAATGGACCACCAGGACCTCCTGGACCTGCTGGCCAAACGGGTATACGCGGAGAGCGTGGCTTCCCGGGAGAGCGAGGACCAGTTGGAACACCGGGTACGCCGGGAGTTCGAGGAGAGCCGGGCGCACAAGGAAACGATGGACCACCGGTAAGCATTTCATGTTGACTTTCAAATAAAATTGTTATCTCAAAACGCTCTCCTTCTTGTTCAGGGATCTCCGGGTCCAAACGGTATGAAAGGACACCAAGGAGCTCCAGGAATGGTGGGTCTTCCGGGACTTCGAGGCCCCGCCGGACCGGCAGGAGAAAAGGGCGAACGTGGTAGTTCTGGACCACCAGGGCCGGAAGGACCTGCCGGACGTGTGGGCGAACGAGGACTTCAGGGTCCAATGGGACCTACGGGACCACCGGGAGAGCCAGCCGAGAAGGGTGAACCAGGAAATCCCGGCACCCCAGGCGAGCCGGGAGCACCGGGAGCGGTTGGAGAACGTGGCGCAGTTGGACCGCAAGGTTTGCAAGGATTCCCCGGACCGCAAGGCCCTGTGGGATCTCCTGGAGCTAAGGGTGATCGTGGAAACATGGGCCTGAAGGGTGAACAAGGTAACTCCGGACTTCCGGGCGTGCCGGGTGAACCAGGTCCACAAGGATTGATCGGCTTGACTGGCTCGAAGGGAGCCCGTGGAGAGCCAGGCTTACGAGGAGATACGGGACCGATGGGAACGCCCGGACGTCCAGGAGATCAAGGACCAATTGTAAGTACCTCGGTTAGGATACAGTTTGAATGTAAGAATTCTGATTGTCTCTCTCAAAACAGGGACAAACGGGCAATCCAGGAGCACCAGGAACACCGGGCACTCCAGGTCTGAAGGGCAATCCGGGAGATACTGGCCGACCAGGCAATCCAGGCCCACCGGGCATGCCCGGGCAGCAAGGCGCAGAAGGCATCAAGGGTGAGGCAGGCAGCGATGGACCTCCAGGACCGCCAGGCAACCAAGGACCACAAGGAGTACCGGGCGATCGTGGACTACCGGGACTTCCCGGGCCGAGTGGAGCGCAAGGCCTGCGAGGAATGCGTGGAGCAGCCGGTGAGCCAGGCACTCCCGGAAAGCCAGGAAACGATGGACCACCGGGCGCACCGGGACAACTGGGACCTCCAGGGCCGCCTGGCCCGACCGGAGACACAGGCCCGGAGGGATCACCAGGAAAGCAGGGCCCACCAGGAATCGCTGGACGTACGGGAGACAAGGGACCGATCGGAAACCCCGGTACACAGGGAACGCCAGGCGCTCCGGGACTGCCAGGTCCGCCAGGACCGCAGGGTCCATCCGGACAGACGGGAGAGCGTGGACTGCGTGGTGAAACTGGCCCGCAGGGTGTAGACGGTCCACCAGGACCGAGAGGCAAACCGGGTCCGCCTGGGCTGGAAGGCCCCAAGGGTGAGAATGGAGAACCAGGCTTGAAGGGCACGAAGGGTCACCGTGGGCTGATCGGTCTGCAAGGTTTGCCTGGCCCGGCAGGACCTCCAGGAGACAAGGGTAACGTTGGCAATGAAGGACCGCCCGGTAAGCCCGGTGAGGCGGGTCCACGTGGTCCTCCCGGACGTGATGGATCACCCGGCCCGCAGGGAATGCTTGGCTCAGCTGGTCCCCGAGGTCCTCCTGGAAATGATGGCAAAAATGGACAACCGGGTCAGCCGGGACCACCAGGACCGCCGGGGCCCCCGGGAGATGGTGTCGGATATGATGCGGCCGCTCTTGCTGCTCTCCTTGGCCATGGTCAGATGAGTAATACAAAGGGTCCGGATCCAAGCATGGGCGATGAGCCGATGAATCTCGGCCGTGTGTTCGAGCTGACGGACGAGGAGCGCCAGAAGCTCGTGGAGAATGCGTACGAAAAGCTCAAGTCCGCCTTTGCCACGTTCAAGAAACCGGACGGCAAACAGAGCTCTCCGGCCAAGACGTGTCGCGATCTGTTCGCCGCCCATCCCGAGTTCACCTCGGGCCACTACTGGATCGATCCGAACGAGGGCGACGCGAGGGACTCGATCCTGGTGTACTGCGATGCTGAGCGGAAGGCATCCTGCATCCTACCGCAACCGCTTCGAACGAAGGAGCTGCAGTACGATGGCGACGAGCAGGAAGTTTGGCTGGGCGAGCTGAAGGACGGCATGAAGATCAGCTACAAGGCGGACAGCAATCAGATCGGGTTCCTGCAGCTACTGTCCGCGAGCGCCTCGCAGAACATTACCTACCACTGCCGGAACAGTGTCGCGTACTACAACAAGGAGAAGAACAGCTACCGGCAGAGCTTGAAGTTCCTCGCCTGGAACGATGCGGAGCTGACGGCACGCGGCCCACAGCGACTGCGGTACGAGGCACTGCAGGACGACTGCCAGCACCGGACGGCACACTACGGCCAGTCCGTGCTCGGCTACAGCACCGACAAGCCGATGCGACTGCCCATCATCGACATTGCGATCCGGGACGTGGGTGAGACGCACCAGCAGTTCTGGATCGAGATCGGTGCCGTTTGCTTCCAGTGAGATCGATAGAATGCGGAAGGAAACACAGAAATGGGGGGATATATGGGGATTCGAAACAGGGATAACAGCAACAAACGAACGAATGGTAATGTTGGTGAAGCGATTGTGATGACTATTTCCCTACCCGGACCGGGTAGTCGATTCCTCTTCGTGCTTTGTACTCGGCAGATGAGGGGTGGCGATGACTGCTCGATCAGTACCATCATTATCGGGACAGCTCGTTCATCGCTCTGCTGGAGTTACCGAAGCGCGAGTGCGTTTATGTGTGTGTGTACAAAAAAATCGAGAAATACAGTAATTTAATGATAATGTAAGGCTTATAGCTGGCGAGCTATCATGTGTCCCAATGGATGACAAAAGTAGCTGTAATCTGCAAATGGAAACAAGAGAAATAACAATTCAGTATTGAAGCATAACGCTGTAAGCAGCTTCAACCGCTGTACAAATAATGCATCAACGCCCTCTATCTGTCATTTTTGTAAGCATGGATGAAACATTTTGCTGGTATGAAACATTTCATGAAATTTAAAATTGACACATTTCAACGCGACCGTTATTTTTAACGAGCTACTTCGCAAATATTGTAAGAATAAAATCATTGTCCACATTATATGTTTGATCATAAGTTTATTTTGGCAGTTAAAATGGCTGTCTCTTACACGTTACTTTCACTTGGATTGGGTGAAATAAATGAAGAACGATGGAAACAAAACATTTTGAACGAATATCTACAAGAAATCAGAAAAACATTAAAGTCAAATACAATGAAGTACAAGAAAATGGAAATAAGTGGGTAAATTTTGGTTGATGCTGGAACATTGAGACGATTTAAAATGTAAAATTTACACTTCAAAGCTTTCGGATGAACATCTTTCTATGTATCTTCCTTTCGGACGCAACTAAGGCATCATCCATCAATAACGTCCCGTATTTAAATGTTACAACCCACTCCCCCTATTTTATTCAAAAACAATGATTGTCAAATAAAGGTATTTGTACGCGCTATTACTACACAGGTACAAAATAACTTTAAAATAAAGAAAAAATAAAAGAAATAATTCACGAACTCCAAACTAAAAACGAGAAATCATACGAGAAACATTGATGTTTGCATTGTTTATTATCTGAACATAACTACTTTGATCTTTCTGCAAGAATGCATCAGTATATGATCACCAAAGACGTTTAATCCGTAGAATGTGCAGATGACTTAAACTGACTTGCAAATTGCGATGATTGCGCTGTAATTAAAGCAGAAGTGTGCCCATGCTATTAATCAATTGCTGCTTCATTTCGATCGATGGCACGATACGACTTCGGGGCTAAACAGCTCGATCTTTCCTGTGCCCAGAGTGAGGGCAAGCAATCTGGTTCAGGTTGTGTTAATCGTGCACAAGACCCGCAACATTGTACCCGCAGTGCGGAAGGTATGAATGTGTAATGGAATTATAATTTATCATTACACACACGCATGAGACAGTTATGTTACGATTCTGGGAAAAGCGTGCGCTACCCTCCAGGCTGATTGAGAACGCGATCCCGGCATGATGTCTACCCGATGGCTCAGCAGCACCAAACAGCAGTGCATCATGGGAGATGATTCCTGAGCTTTTATAAGCCCCAACCAGTTGGAAAAGTGTTACTGTGTTGTATCCAAGCAGACCATTGCGAGTGTCTGCACTGAGACGCAGCTTCTGGATGTGACGGCGATTAATCTCGGAATCAAACGACGCGGATGCACGGATGAGCAGCGTCAGTTCGCTCAGCGACCTCACGCAACGATGCCGTCGGGGTGTCTCTGCCGCTGCTTGTCTAATTATTATCTCCCACTGGTAGCACAAGGCTTATTATCATTCCGACGATCGCTGGAGCGCTGGAGCCACCGGCCCGACAACCAACCAATGACATGGGAATGCTGTGTTCGTGTATCCAAGGGGGTCTTAGTACGCTGACTGCCCATAACGTGCTACTGAATGTGTGTTTGGGACGAACATTGCCAAGATGAGACGCAAGACAACATCGGCTTCAAGGTGTGACCGATGCAAAGTGCTTACAAATTGAGCAGTACACGTGTGATCACTTCGTTTCATGCGCCAAGATACGGGGAAAATCGTGGAAAAGGGATTAGCCAAAGGCGCCTATCGTATCTTGATTTTGACAATGTGGAACCGGTCGTGAAGTGATCAAACTATGCATATAAGATGACCGAAAGAGACTGGAATAAAGATCGGGAGAATGGACAGGGATAATTTAAAACACATTGTGGCCAAAAACAAAGGATGCTGATGGCGCTATTAGTTCATGAATGGTTTGATAAGCATCTATTGATCGATAATTAGGCTCTAAAAGAATAACATAGTTTTCAAGTAGAGTTTTATCTCGCATATTCCTGAACCATGAAAATATGATCTAAATTCTTACTTTTACTGCACATGAACGATTATCTCCTTTACAGTCAGCTCGTTACAACACGTAGACACCTGTGCAAACATTCGTGAACTTCCATTTAATGGCACCTGTTTCGATCCCTCCGAGCGGCCCCAAAAGACTCACCTCGGCCCAACCATTACTAAACGTATCACCATCATGAATCATACAAAACCCAACCACACGAACACGGTCCAACGAGCAACGACAACGACAGCGACGGTGTGACTGCCCTCGGCCACCACGGATTCTACGCGTTCGCACAGTAAGGTGCAAATGGGCATGTTTTTGTGTGGGCCGAAACATATCATCAAGATAGGCGGCTCGGACCAGGCCCATAGCCTCGACGGGATTACCAAACACATTCCAGCAGTATTTGCATTGGTCAGATTTATGCACAGCCCCGTGGAAATTGTATGACTAACTCACGGAGTAACTTCCACCACCGTTCGAACGAGGTGAGGAGTTTAAGGGTTTTTTAGGGATCGCTAAATATACACTCTCTGGAATGGAATGTGTTGTTGTTGCAGGGGCTGCTTTGCACTTGTCCGGAAGGGATTCTGTGTTGTCGCTGACACACTGTTGGCAATCGCGATCGAACCAGACAATGAACGAACTTTCGAGTAACAAGAGATTGGACGATTCACAAAAAGCGGACCAAGAATCATAACGTTGGAGTGTCAAAGAGGTCCAAGTCCCTTGCCGAAGTCTACTTCCTTGTGGATGAACTTTGATTTTCTCCCTTCAGCTTGTGTTACTTTTCTTCTACTGCAGCCAAGATGTTTGTATCATACAAGTAAATCCACAGCAGAGCAGGAACTGTCTCCACAGCCGGCATGTCAAAGGAACGATAATTGTACAATTATGGGCCATTCCGGAGAGGAAACGTTTCAATTAATGCTCTTTTTTGATATCCTAGGACATTCCTATCAAACCTCAGAGCTTATGCAGATTCAACGACGGTCATTTTTCCTTCGCAAAATATCATCCTCGTGTGTGTCTAAGCACTAGTCTTGCGGTTGCCGACGATGATAAGCAAATTTTTATTATTAGACGCAATTACTATTTTTCAACTAGCAATGCTCGTTGACGCTGGAGCTTCTTGTCGTGTGACAAGATTATGGAGCAGTTTAAGGCAAGACTAATGTTGGACGTTTAAGAGTTTTCTTTGCCCACTGAGCAGAAGGTTTCGATGCAATTGGCCAATCCTTTAGTGGTTTGTTTGGACCGGGACACTCAATTCAATCAATTCGTACCGATTGCTTCTTGGTTTGAGGCAAACTGTGCTTGAGACGTTGTCACTTTGCGGACGGGTGAGTCGTGAGTCGAACAGCAGCGCGGTGCAATAAACGACCACCAGAAGCACTCAACTGGCGCACAAGTTTATGCATCCGAGTGACATAATAATTAGCGCCGCTACCATGCGAACGGCAACCGACGGCGACAGCAACCGCGAGCGGGACGGACACACGATTGCGCTCACGATTTGCGCGAGATATCACGCAGAAATGGGGTCGTTAATTATTGTAATTGTGTACTCTTTTTTATACTCTGCACACAATTTCCTGACCCACAATTATCCAAAGCTTTACGATATCGCGACCACGGAGCGGACGGGTTTTTGCGAAATAATTTGTTTAGTGGTGATTGCTTGAGTTGCAGAAGAAATGGCCCTTACACAGGGTAACATACTTTATTAACCCAAATACTTCCACTAAAATACGACACACACACACACACACACACACACACACACACACACACACACACACACACACACACACACACACACACACACACACACACACACACACACACACACACACACACACACACACACACACACACACACACACACACACACACACACACACACACACACACACACACACACACACACACACACACACACACACACACACACACACACACACACACACACACACACACACACACACACACACACACACACACACACACACACACACACACACACACACACACACACACACACACACACACACACACACACACACACACACACACACACACACACACTCATACACACACCCATGCACACAAACGAACGATAAAGAGAGACATCGCGTGCCTCGCGCAAACAAACAGCGAGCGCGATTTAATTTCAATAATGGACTGTTTGTTTTATGAAACATTGAGCTGGCGCGCCCGGTATCAAGCTGATCGGATCTCGACTTGTGGTCTTCGGGACGAGACTCCAAGAAAACCAAGCCAGCAACCATCTCGCTTTGGGGGGTCTTCCTCTCTGTCTCCCTAGGGACGGCTACTGGAAGACGTCCCATCGCTTCGCAACCGTTCGCGCACATTTCATTTGTGCCATTTTACAACATTTGTATTTAAATTAGCCTTGCATCTGTTTCAATTCCAGCCACCAAGCGTCCTGAAAGCGATCTAAATATATAGAAAATAAAGAATAAATAGCGGAGGAATATGACACGTCCTGGGGACGCGGAACAAGGCTGCCCGGTTGGATGCTCATGCTGTGGACTGTGGGTTGAAGAAACATTTGGAGTTGTTTCCAAGAAATCGTAGGCAGGGACATTGCTGAATAATATCTCCATCGTGAGATTTGCAGCACAAATAAGAAAAGGAAAAGGGAATGCAGAAGACGTTCGAAACCAAATAGAAAGATGTGGGTTTGCTCTATTTTTGACAAGTAAGTGCCTCCGTTCGCTAATGAAGCTAAAGCGAACTGATAAGTCCATGCTTTCTGAAGTATATGGGGTATTGTGTTGGTGCCTAAGTGAGCTTGGATGCAATATTGGTTCAATGCAATGATTTCGCTTCCTATAATAGGAGCACTCGACATTTATCTTTATTCTCCGATTGGTTTTAAAGGCACTTATTGCATCTAGTCCGCAATTATTTGTTGCTTTTATCAAAGGAACTATTTTTATGCTCCATAGAATTCACAAAACCACATATTTTACACCACAATTAAGCGTTATCAGTGTGTTTAATGTTTACCTTTGAAGGAATTCCACCTTTAACTACCAAATGCTCACTCCCAACCTCGAACTTTCAGCCACTTCTGTAACCTGGACTAGCTCCACCTCTACATTCCGCACGGCAAAGGAATTCGTTTTCAGTTTGAACCCTTCCCAGTCAAGGGAAAGTGTGAAGAGTCAGCAGGGGTTTGAAAGGTGTTCCTTTGCTACCCTCCACTGTACAGCTTCTTGGCTCGGCATGCTCCAACTCCAGTGACAGTTCGGTTTGGCTGGCTAAGAAGGTGGTTCGAACGATCGTTGGTTCGTTGGTTGGGATTAAAACGAGCCGTGGTCAGATGCTTTGGGGTGGCTAGCGGATTGGCACTAGGGAAAGAGTTGTGGTCGTTGATAAGATTGCCAATGCCTAAGGGTATGTTGGTTCCGGAGTAGCGGAAACCTTTTAACGACGGAGAGTTCCATTCGTTGTGCAAAGACGATTTTTGAAATTTGCTTTAGCTTTCTGTAACTAAGAATGCACACAAAGTATGTTGTATAAAATGCATATAACTGATATTCTTTATATATTTATTGTATATGTGATCTTAAGTTATTCATTCCGCTGCATGATCGTTTAGCCCCGCTCGACATCATTCCTGCTGCTTGTTTTTATTGCAACAAGTAATTAAAACTCCAACCAATCGCGGAATATTAAACAAAGCACCTGCAATAAAGTAAACCCCTTGGCATAATTACAAACACGGCGTGATTAAAGCATTACAGCTCGGGTGCGGACCGTGTTTCCGACCGACAAGAACATGCACACAGAACAACGTTTAACATATGATAATTTGATCAGCGTCCTGCCTTGATTACTTAACGGGCGACATTTATAACATCTCTTTTTTATGACCTGACCGCACCTGCTGATCGCGGCATGTGCAGGCAGAAAATCAATTACATGAAAATGATTTCTTAGCACATAAATTAGTGACTCAGAGCAAACGGGGAGAGTGTGTCTTTGTACCTCTGTGCATGATCTTCTCTTGCAACAGAAAGTATGAAAAACATTCTGTTTTGAAGACGCTTAAGAAAACAATTAGGGAAAAGATTTATGGAAAATATTAAAAACTCAAAACTAAATTCCTCGATCAAGCTTTTGTTAGCCCCTTTTGAAACAGGTACTTCTTCAGCAGGTTGGGAAATATAAATCTGTCACGCGACCTATGAATATTCATTATGCTCAAGTGCATTTTTCAATTACTTATTCATTTTACGTGTGATGTACGACATCTTGTAACACAGTCGCCAGGGAGCACCTCTCGGCCAGAGCCGCATTGATCTTCACTCAGCCTCACGCAACGCAAGGATAACATGCACGCAAATGCTAATAACTGTCCCAAACATCGACAGGATATCCTTGCCGATACGATACGCTTGTCTTGTGAGATGTCTTTTGCATATCTGTTCAGCCTTGTCTTGCGTTGCGTGATTTATCTCACGACAAAACACTCTCCACCCATCAAGCGGACAGGGCGAACCTGTTCCACGCGATGACGCGCACCGAGACCGATTTCGTTCAGGTTCGACAGGAAAAACAAATCAGCTGTTGTCACATGCGAAGGAACTGTACCGGTAAAACCTGTCCCAAAATTGCTGGAAGTGGCTCAAGAGGAGACAAGAGGGAAGTTGCTGTCGATGCAGTGACTCTGTTACTGTTGTAACTGACCTGTTGTACTGTGTGCAGCTTCAAAACTGGATAGTGATGAAGTCATTTTGGCTACTGTCAAATAAGATTGATCGATTTGATCGTTGTTTGTTTTAGCAACGTTTGTTCAACAAAACGGTTCGTTGCTTAATGTTCCAGCACACGTCAAGATTCAGCGATTGATTTGCAGATAGAATAGCGAGAATGAAACACATCATTGCGTAAAATATTGTTCCTGAGAGCAAAGACCACACACATCTCCAGGAGGGAATGGCTTGCGTGTTTGTAATGATGATTAAATGAACCAAACGTAGCAGCGGAACAGGAAACTGGAATACTTTTGCTCCATATTTGGCAGCGTATCGGTGAGCGATAATTAAAACATGATTCATCATGATCGGCTGTCGACCTTTTAAGGGCATCAGGTCATCATCATTGCAACATGAAAAATTGATATAACGCATGTAAGTTTATTGAAACTTTAATAAAATTGTTTCAAAATCCATCCCAAGCGTCTCAATCAGAATGCAAAGCATCACCTCTCAGCCATACTTTCAACTCCCGGAGAATGTTGTATAATAAGCAAAATCAAGAGTAACCGACATACAGACAGACCGAGCAAAATAGACAGAGCTTTTGAAGTGCTTCACTGGGTCTTAGTTATGCAGTCTAATAACTTAATTACAGACAAATGAATCCCATTTGATGCGTCAGTTATCCAAGAAAGCTGCCATCCATTAAAGTCTCAACTCCCAAGAGTCCTCAACTTGGCCGTAAGAGCCTCAACTCTACTACCTACAGAACTGTACGTTTTTTGGTCACACAATACTGACCTCAGACAACCGCTTCCCGCCTTGGAAATGGAACAGGTTTTGTGGTGTCTCGCTGTGGGGAGACGAGTGCGTAATTGGTGTCGGAAATGGAACCACAACCTCCACGGCCGTAATCGATGCTCATACATTTATATGAGCGCTGATGATTGTTTGCGGTAAATCGTGCATTTAGCAAAAACATTAACGCCTTCTCACACAGCCACCGGACCACCTAATGGTACTCGGAACGCTCGGACAATACTGGAGAGCGCTGTGTGAGGTGGAAAACTGTACCAGTTGAACGGGTAATTGCTGTAGGACAGGAAATCGGACCATCCTGTTAATTGGTCCGGTAAAACAATCAATGCAATCTTTCTCCCCTGGGTGACACTCTTCTTCCTTTGCTCGGAATTAATTCAACAATGCGCCTTTAACGGGGAGTATGGTCACGGAATGCCAGCATCGATCTTTATGATATCGATATTCTCTTTTGCTTCTGCCGTACCACTGCGGCTAAATGGAATCTACTTTTCTATATTTCTGCTGATGATGGATCTTCCCCGTTGTTGTTATGTTACTCCCGTTCGCCCTTCCATTCCGTTGATCATGACTTTAATTAAAGGTTGTGAAGTTATGCTCGGGCGAAATAATTAGTCGCTTTTAACATTAACGCTCCTCTCCTCGCTGGCTCGGCGTGTCAAGCCGGTCAACGAGGTTTGATTTCTGAAGCATAACATAATGCTCTCCAGCGCTACCGACCTCGATCGAAAAAAGCATCGTTTTCCAGCATCATCATCTCCGGCCAGCCCGGAGAGAGAGAGTGCCGATGCCATTTTTATCAGCTCACGTTTATCATTCGAAAGTGATCGTCGGGGTTGCTTCGACACTACCCAGGGGCTATTTGAAGGGCTCGTTCGTGCCTTCTCCGGGTGTCTAGTAGAAAAAAAATGCGCTTCACAACCCAGTAGGTTGGTTGATAGAAGGGGTTGTTATTAAAATTCAATTTAAAAGCAGTTCCGCAAGGCACCTTAGCAATGGCATTTTGCACGCCCGGGGTCGCCCATAGTCGATGGGCTGGGACATTGGCCCCCACATTCCATACGATCCTGGGATGAAGGGGAAACGGTTGAGTAGGTTGAAGCAGAGCTTGTGGCGCCTGTGAACGTTCTCATTATCATTCGCAAAAATGTTAATCAATGGCTTGGGGAGCGATAACAAATATTCCGAACGTTGCTTGTGATAAAGCAAACAAAAAAATACTGCAACTGATCCCATTAAAATATGCAGAAGTAGTCATGTCTGAGCGAATCCAACACACAGTTTCAATTCCATTTTTGCTCGAGATCCGTTGGCCTTATTCGTTCAATATCACCAGTATTCGTATGTTAACAGCTATATGCTATGTATCTTAGTTTAAGGTATTGTGATACACAAGGAAACCTGTTCCAGTTTCAATAATTGCCTTTTTGAATTATTTCAGAATCATTGAATGAATCGTTTGCTATTCGTAAGGTTCCCTATTCCAAAAACTTTATTAATCATACACACAAAAGCAATGTGCCTCAAACACGACCGGCACAAAACATGACACTGGCATTCCTACACCATCATAAAAATAGCTGACATTGAACGTTTTCCCCTTTACCCCCTAGGTGCGATTTCCGTTCCCAGGCCTGGGAGCCGTCGCTACAATGTTAATTCGAACCTGTGCTTTGAAACTGCGATTTAACTGCTCCCTCATCAGGTTAAATCGATTTTCCCACACATGCACACGTACACACACAGGCATACACACGCACTCATACACACTGTCCGGATGAGTTGATCGAGCAACGGCACGGTAGCCACACCGAAGCCACGCATGCCACACCGAGCACGGTGGTTCTGGTACGATTTTCACAGCTCTCACTTAATAATAACTTAATTGCCACTGTGCATCCGTTTTGTCATCGTAACCGGATGGCATGGGGAAAGTTCCCGGTTTCTTACCCTGTTGCAGGTGCAGCAAGCGGACGGGCGCGTGTGGTGTTGACCCACCCGTAGCATAAAACTTGTCACCGGGTGGCGGCACCACACCCGGCATCGGGACCATTGACCGTTTACTGCAAACACTACCTTTTCACTGGGCCAGAACGATCGGTCGCTTCGAGCTAGGCTGGGGGAATATTCTACTCAGCTAGATGGCTTTCTGATTGCTCCCCCCCCCCCCCCCCCCCCCGGTTTTGCTCTGTTGCTTGCCAAAAGAAACGTTTCGTTCTTCGTTCAAATTTTCCCCTGCAAGCGGGAGCGGGCTTTACTCTCCAGCAAATACAGCGCGCCGATGTGGAGCGTCTGAAGCAAGAACCTGTTCAACATCTCGTGATCTGTTCAAGCTAGTGATGGGAATAGTTTCAAAAATTGTGGAAAGGAACGCACCTGACAATCTGGAGAAAAAGAACGAAACGCGGAACGCAGGTTCATGATAATCTGCCATGGTTTTGCCTTTTTCAGATGCTCACTTTATATATGGATAACGTGAAAGTTTCCATTCAATATTGTCTAATACATGTTATATTAAATAATCACACATTCAATTGAAACAGAGCGAGCGAGTTTGAACAGCGAGTTTAGTGAGTTTGGAAAGTTGGGTTAGTGAAATTGCAAATTGAATTTAGCAAGTTTGGAAAGTGAGTTTAGTAAGTAAGTAAAGTGAGTCTAGTGAGTTTGGAATGTGAGGTTAGCTACTTGAATTAAAAATAAGGATCGTGGTGCGGATGCTTGCATGCTGGAACGGATCGCACCTGGCAGGTACGGAACGTAACGCACATCACTAGTTCAAACCTTCACGCCCTGTAACGGTAACACGGTAGACACACAGACACGTACGGACTGCGATCCACATTGAATTTTGCACAACACCCCTAGCGTCAATGAACCGTGCTACGAATAACCTCCGAAGGATTGTACCTTCCCCCCCCAACAACGGCTGCCCCCAGATCCTGCTCCTTCCGAATAGCACGCTTCGCGCGTGTGCTCAACTCACGATCCGCACACGAGCTTTGCTGAGGGGAAATTCCTCCCCTTCCAGCTTTACTGCTTCGTGCTCTCCCGATGTAAGTAAGAGAAGGAAGAGAAAACAAGAGAATTGGCGAGCACGGTTTTACGCTCCCTGTTGATGGTTTTAGAGCAAAGGGATGAACCTTGCACGGGAAACAGTTGCGGCGGGTTCGTCGCTTGAAAAACTCAACGAAAGACTTCAACTGACGTTAAAGCTTTAAAATGATTCCGAATCCTGTATCAGTAGCTAATTTAATTGCATATGATATATTTATTGTAAGTATTGAGCGTTTTGTAAATTTTAAACTATAATTTCATCATTGTATGATTTTTGTTGTGGTGCGTTTTGAGTTTTGAAGCGGATTTGCATGATTAAACACTGATTTGAATCAATGTACAAATTAATATATTTTTTTCATTTTGATTTTGAATCAAATTACACCAATCTGTTTAAAAGTAAGTCTGATATTGGTAACAATTTTGAAAAAATAAAAAAGTTTGATAATTTAATGTAGTTTTGGTATGCAAATAGTGAAGCGGAAAATCGCCCATTGTTTTTAAGACCGTCGTTCTGTCGGTCTAGGAGGACTCTTTCAATCGGAATTGGGTGCTCGGAACTTAAAATAAGTTAAAGATAATATGACAACGAGCCGGCCTCGTAGTACAGTCGTCATCTCGTATGACTCAACAAAATGCCCGTCATGGGTTCAAGCCCCAAATGGACGGTGAAGAAGATTATGACATATGAGGTTAAAACTGTTCGGAATATGAATCAAAATAGCGTTAGAATTTTATAATTGTTTGCAATGTTATGAGTAAAATTATTGGAAATCTTTATTTTTCTCAAATGCAGAAAGTTTGCTTTAGTAAAGTGAGCTCTAAAGTGGTTTGACCGATTACAACTGAACCAGTGATAGAACATTAAATACTAAAATTGCCTTAAGTGTTGGTAATTCGAAGCAAGACGGTATATGGTTTTATATTAATTTCATTTTCATGATCAACGACAGCCATTGATCAAGCGATTAAAGTGTCAAATGGAACCCTCTTGCTTTAATGCTCTGCACGCCTCATTTCTTCCAGCTTAGACCGTTCAAAGCTTTTTAGCTAAAAATAAAACCATTCAATAGAGTTCGCGATGAAACTACCCTCCTGTCTCCCGAGCCGGACAGGACGAGGACCAGAGTTAGGATAGCGTAATTGAATAGCGCACCCGCGGGTTTACACAGTGGGAATAATCAATCGTATGCCTCACTGCCGTACACACACACGCACACACATTCACATACGCACATAATGAGCGTATTAAATTAAAAGCTTGCCGACGCACCCACCGTAGATAAATGGGTTCGAATCTAAAATGGACACACAAAGGCTCGAGTCCCCTAGCCGATGCGACGCTTCAAAGGGGTCCCGCGGCTCGGTATGCAAAACGGGTGCCGCCGGGGCCCAAAACACCAGAAGCTGCCGCGCGTTGTCCACTGCGCGGTTTGTAATTACAGCGCACAGAACAGTGCAGATTAGCCGTGTGCCGTTCCGTTTTCGACCTGTATCGCTGTCCGTCCGCTGAATGTTATCAGGTTAGGGTTCCGCAAGGGGACACCCTGTTTCTTTCCGCTCGGGAGCGACATAATGTTATCATTTGAAGGTAGCTTTTAAGGGTTATCTGGCGCAAAAAGAAGGGCAGGTAGCGCGCTGTAGCAAATCTATGGGAACTTTTGTGCCGCTCTGGATTCGGCTTTGTTCTGGAAATGCTGCCAGTGCGCGTCTGTTCGAGATCGGTAGCTAATGATCCATTACCATTGCGATATTGAGTATCGTATCCGTTGGAAGTGGAGTTCTCACTGGCACAGGTTCACTTGTAAGGTTGTTCCCACAAAACGGTATTAGAAACGGCGCGGGCTATTTGTTTCACACAACATCAATGGTAAGCAGTTCTTAGAAAGGCACATGTAAAACAATGAATAAAAATACTAATTGAACAGTAATTTGGACAACTATTCCTTATCTGGACTGTAAGCGGTGTTCAGGTTTGGTCAGATCTCGATTGAACCCATCGATCCCGCGGCCAGCGACAACAACTGCTGCGTCCACAAGGGTTCGATCATCGTGATCAAGTGCTCGTGCGGTTCCTGGTACACTGACCACCGAGGACGATCTCGACAATCTGTGCATCCACCGGGAACGAGCTGGATTTGGTCAACGTGTGTGCCGTCCGCGACTGGCACCCGTGGCGCGATGATGAGATTATTATCGGTGAGTGTGGTTTTTCTGGCCCGGGCTGGACGCCAATGGCCCCTGACGCACACTCGCTACAACACAGGATGTTTAATTTTATTAGCCGACAGCAAACTAATCACGATCGCACGAACAGTTCCGCTGAGGTTTGCTGCTTCGCACCGGCGTACCGGTGTCGTACGTTCGACGTCAGCAGTGTGATTGTATCGTGATGACGCTCGCTCGCTTCAATAAGATTTCCGGCGTGCTGGATCGTGTGCTATTCCTTCGCGCGGCTAAGTAGTAATTAAACGTCATTACGCGATTAATCGTTCGCGGTTGTAGATTGCAGATGAGAGATGTACCAAGATTTGGAGACGACCGTACGAAACGTGGGTTTGCCCATTCGATGAGGTGTCGTGCCGGGGCTGGATCCATGTTCTGCATGGGGCTGGATGTGTTCGATTTATCATCGATGGTGTTTTCAACGCGTGCTGGCGCTGGACCAGATTGGACTCATAATCGGAGGAAAGATCCTGATGCGTACGTATCGGGTGCCGTTGTTTTGGTTTATGTAAAAGCCATACGACCGACTTGTGTACTTGATGTAAATATAAAAGTTTAATTGATACAAGAAATAGAAATTAAAAGGTTATTGGTATACAATGTCTGATGATATCTAAGTTAGAGCAAGCCTCTGAGAAGCCAAAAATGTGTGACAGTATTGTGAAAAAAAAAAGATAATTTTGAAGAGTTTTTAAGTTAAATCAGATACGTTTTTCGTAGCAAAGCATCAACAGTTGTAGATTTTTGTTTAATAAAAATAAATAACTCTTGAATTTGCTTTTTGCTATCAAACCTAAGTTGTGATATTCCCTTATACCATTCAGTGTTCATATTTCACTTGTTTCAAACTAACATACTTCTAAACTTTCACTCAGTTGACTCTCCAATCACAATCTCATTCCACTCTTCTCTTTTCTGCTCCCTATGTAATAAAACTAATAATCATGATCAAGTGCTCCACAAAGCTATCGGCTGCAGTCTGCTCAAGCATGTGCCCTCTCTTATAATTATTGACATTGCTACCTTCCAACCACCGTCCCATTAGATCCCTTCCTTCCCTGTGGCCATTACGATTGGCTACAGCGTTACACACCCAGCGCCAGCGGTTGTGTCCTCCGCATCGGTTCGATCAATGAGCATGGGTAAACCACGGCAAGAACGCGAAACGGGAAGCAATTTCGCTCCGGCCAACATCGTTTTTAATGATACAAATTTAATAAAGCAGCAAACGGTGCAGTAGCAAAGGGCATCGATGTAATGCCGTTTGCTGAGTCGGATTAAATTGAATCCCCATTTCTTTTGCTTCTTGTTGTTTTCTCTGTTATACCTTCAACCATGGATCTCACCAAACCACCCGAAATACTTGTTCTCGCGTCGATGGATCGCGTGGTGGATGTGATGCGCAATCACGATGACTGCATCGTACACCTCCTGTGGAGTCCGGATGGAAAGCAGCTGGGTAGGTTTTGAGCTGTTCTAAAATTGTGGCCTCCATTCGGAAGTATCTGTTAATCCTTATTCTTGCCTGTTTTCTCTCTTTTAGCAAGTGTAGGGTATGATGAAACGCTCACGATTTGGAACTTCTTCGGTACCTCTCCCACAAACGAATGCAAGAAGAGGAAGCTGCAATGCGAACCGCCGGCCAGTAGCGGTAGCTCACGGACCGATGGAAGAGCGTGTGGCAATGATGGCGGTCCCTGGGACGCATCTCGCATCCCGTGCAACCGTAACAAAGAAGCCACCTATCGTGATCTGGCCTCGAGTTTTCTTTTCAAGGCAATGCGCTGATGCTGCTGTTCTTTAGAACGTCCAGCAGCAAATGCAATGGAAAAGGCCCCTTGATGGAGTCAACGGGCATCGAATGCGAATGGGTAATTAAATTAGAGACATAAATAATTGCAAATGGGAGGAAGGAAATGAAGACAAGCTTTTTCCACCTACGCTTCAACGGTGGATGAGGCAAGATAAGGGAAACATCGGGACGTCTGTTGGGTGTGGAAGCTGAGTGCATCGGTTCTGCCTGCAGCAAACAGTTCTGCCCGTAAATCGATCGTCCACGATATCGACCGTGTCATTAATGGTTTGCTCGAACTCGATACGGTGCTGTTTTACATCTGTTCGGTACGTATATGTTTCCTGTGTGATGAATGTTTCTGGATGGAATGGAGGTTGTTGAAGAATCACTTAATCAATGGGAAAGTTACTGAATGTTAAATTATTCTTAATATAAAATCAATGCTATGAAATGGTTGAATCATTCAAAAAGCAAAGTTTGGCTTCAATTGTGTTCAAAATGCTTTCAAAAATAAATAATGTTCTTTCGGAATTAATTTTTAATATTTGGCTTAAGATTGATCTTCATTATTCCAAACGAAAGCCACCAAAGCTCTTTTCAATAAATATTTCAGGTACTTCAATTAAAACAATTTATTAACTTCAAACGAACGAACCAATATTAACACTTCCACCCCTCTTTTGGGTGGATTTATGTGCGCGTATGTTTGAAGAGCATTCGGGAAATGATTCCTTGCAGACAAAATGCACTAAACAGAAACTTTACCTTGCGTACGCATATGCGCACACGGTTTTAATGTACTTGTGTGCGGTCACTGTTTATGCTTTTCGCGGTCAGGATGATTTATGAAATAGCTTCTTTAAATGCAACTGTTTGACTGGGCAGTACACCACCGATGCCCCTGCTCGAACTGCTTAACTCGGACGGTCGTGCATGCGGACAGATAAACCCGAACGCTTTACGGAAGGTATGGTTTTATAGCATCCCGAGGAAGAAACATGATCCTCTAGTTTCTACTTAATATTAATAACAAAAAAAACGATACCACTACCCTAAGCTCTACCACTTTCTTCGGTTTGCCATGGGCATGAAACTCTCCGGCAAGCAGGCGGGCAGGCGAAACGGTTACCCAACCAGTGTGTGTGTGTGTGTGTCCGCAACCGAGACCGGTGCTATCACATTATTGCTTAATATTCCTCCGCACATTATGGGTGCGTGTTAAGATCGCATAAAGCATGGACCGGGTAAAGCAGCATTTATACCGGGCGGTGGTACTGTGTGCATTCCTCACGGCGATTTATTGCCGCACACTAAGGCTTCGTGGCTCGGGGAGGTTGTTTGAAAGGAATCAATCGATTCGAGCGGAACAGGTTCGTCGCTTGGTAAGGGTGTGACGCCCTTTTCGGAGCGGAAAACAACCAACCGCAAGGAAAGCGTACAGACCCTGTGCCCTCTTTTATGTGAATACGGGGAAGCCTTTCGGCATACGTGATCGATCGGAACGGATCTTCCCCTGGCGAGCGCCTTTGATCTTGATTGATTTAGATTGAGCCATCACGAATCGATGGAAGCGGAGAGATAACTATCGGCTGCCTTTGATGCGTTTGAACCAGTTTCCACAGAGATCCAGTAGAGCCTCGCTGCACCGAGCGTACAGTGCGTTTTCTTTTTAATCATATTGTTCGACGGTGATGTTAATGCTCACATGAAATAATAGCTAATGATGTATTAAATTAAACTCGGCTATAATTCAATTCCAATCAAAAGTCGCACAACGCTCATGTAAGCGGGGGGAAAAGGCAGAAAATCTCATTTAATTACCAACTCTTTATCAAACCATGTGGATGATGAAAATATCTACTTATCGAACCGACTTACCAACTCAGTCGATCGTTGAACAGTGTTTCTTAGCTGTAGCCGCCTCGCCGAATGCTTTTCAGTTGCACTTTTCTCGTCACTTTTTCTTTACCTAGCGCTTCGGTAGAAAAACGACGACCAGTCAACTAGTGCAGGCGACTTGGGTGCGGATCATATCGCTGATGAACGATCTGCAACAGGTACGGTACCGGTAGTTGAGCAGTAAAAACACATCCACACCGGCGAGACCACACCGCGCTCCGACAGGGCGTTCCCCGAGCCGGAACACAGCGCACCTGACCGAACCGACGAGCATTGCCCGTGATTGGAAAGTTCCGCGATGCCAGTGAAAGAACAGAATCGGAGGCGAGAGCGCACAGGAGGAGAACAGTATGCACCAGTGATCTTGGCTGCCCGCGATGGTCTGGTAGTAGGCACGAAACATTGCTACTTCCGCCCACGCCCAAAGCCTACTGCAGGTCACGATATTGACCCACCGATCCAATTTTTATCTGGTTTTGCGGCGAGCGCGAGCCGCGGCTGATGTCCGGCAGCTGGACCCGGTACAAGTCTATAAGCGGGCATGCTCGGGCTCGACCAGCAGGCAACGTTGAATGGTGATAAAACAAAAACAGAGAAGCAAAAGCACTGCTAGGTTATATGTTCTACCCGGGTAGACATGCAAAGGTAATCATCCAATACGGTTCTTCGTGTAATTATTCTGTAAAAACCGGTACAAGTGTTCGCTGTGCAGGTACACTGAACGGTTAAATTATGTACACAAGGCGTAACACGTAAAGATGGCGCTCGATGTAAAGGGAGGCAAAATGAATGCAAAGTGTGCTGAATTTTAAATTTTAATGTTATAAATATGTAACGGAAGAGAAATCCGTCTATTTAAAAAAATATTCTTGTATTTTACTTCTATTAATTTGACTTCTACATGTAAACTTGTAAACAACAATGTAAACTTCAGGAATTTGCTAAAGATCCTATTGAAGAACAAACACAACAAATGAAATATTCTTTCTTTAGCAGCATAAAAAGTAATAAATATACATTTATCATAAGCACTTTCTTTAAGATATGTAAATATGAGTTCTTGTCAGCTTTACGGTACACAATTACAGTCAATTGTTATGACCGTTGATTTCTGTACATCGATCTAATAAAACATCGGCCAAGCAATAACTCAAACTGCGACCTGACCAGCAACAACGCCCAACGATGTACCGATAAACAGAAAAAACCTCAATCATATAGACAAGATTCCATCCCATTGGTTGTTCTCAGAAAAGGAACAGCGCGTGCGTTGAGTTTGTTGCTTATTCCAGCACAATTAATGGCATCAAAGTCGAGACTTGGTAAAGTTGACACTAAATCATACACGTTTACACTGTCGCACACCAAACCTCACCAAACACGTCCATTCATGCTGGTCCAGTGGATGAAGAAAAAAAAACCCGAGGACGGAAGATGCCAATCGATAAAAATATGAGGATGTAGAGACAAATGTGACACTATAAATCATGCATCAGGAGAGCAACGCCGCTGAGGGGTTTTCTTGGAATAAGATTCACGCAAGCACTGGAAATTGATTTAGAAAACGGCGCTGCATTTTAGGATCATGCGTTGTCAAACGATTTTAACAACTCTTAACGATGATCACGATGTAGATTATGCTTTTTATTACGAACGCTTGCTGAAAGCAAGAGATAATTTGATGGATCTCGATCGCGATTGATCTACTAGATGCTACGAGCGCTGATGATTGATTGAGATGCTTGATCCGTCCTCTGAACTTCTCGTACGGAAGCTTTCCCCTCTCACGGATGATTAACGTGTTTGATGTTTTTGTCACCACCTGCTCTTCTGTCCTCCGCATTCATCCAACCGAACACAGATGTACTCCCTCATCGACACGAATTGTTGCAATTGATTCTGAGTTTTGTCTCAAGTTGATCGTTTCGCTTCCTACGCCTCATTACCCAACTACTTCACCCACCCTTAATGGAACTTGATGTCTCTGTTCACGTACACTCAATGTACGCGATACAGGCTCTACTGGAGATCGTCTGCTAATGGAGCTCGAGGTAGATCTCCTCACCTTCCCGCTTTTCCTTGTTCTGCTGGGCAAATATTTTATCAACGGAACGATTTTTATTGCTTGATCCTCGGTTGCCGTTTTTCGTTTGGCTCGATCATTCCCCGTTGAGCGTGGATTTTCGCGTCTTTTTTTCCAACGGACGGACGAGCGTCCATAAATCTTGCACAAACCTTGCGCACACGGTCCTCACCACACACCACAGAAACAACGATTGGGATCGCTCACACACACACACTCGGAGGAGGGAAGGAATTTCCATTTCCCAACCTGTGCGTTTGGAGCTCGAGGTCGCTCTAGGAATGTTCCGTAGCGTGGCGGAGAGAAATATTACAAAAGTAGTAGAATTGGACCATAAATAACACTTAACTTTAATACGGTGCAACTGATGCGGTGCAGCACACGGGTACGGCCAATAAATCATGCATTATATTAATGTGCATTTTCTTTTTCACTTAATTGTGGATATTATCGGGATATTACTTCCTAGAGCTGCAGGTGGGAGAGCAGACGGTTTCACTGGACCCCGGCAGAGCTGTATGTGGTATGTTCCGGCAATAAGTCCTTTGATGTCTGGAGTGTGTCGCAGTGCATGGAGCGTGCTTGGTTTAGTCGGTAGATCCACCATAATCACGTATCAGCGATTTGGGGACATATTATTATGGATGTCTAGGGGTGGCGTTTGAAAATAAAGACACATTGGACGTAAAAAATGGCCTCCACCTGGTACACATTGTGACTGGAGTTGTCCGGAAAGTAGCACCACAAAGTACAACAGGGTTGTGCGCAAGTTGCGTAAGATGCATCAACAAGCTTCCAGGTTTGATTGGATCGGACGTGAGGAGACACTCTTGGAAGGCGCCATGGAGCGCTCATGGAGATCATGCGATAATTATCACTTCTTCAGGCCGTAAGGATCGTGCGCAATGGCGCAGTGGAATGTTTAGGCAATGTGTCATTAAATAATTAACACGTTATTACCTAATATGGACCGGTAATTGTGGATCGTCAATTCCCACGACGATCATTAAGCTTCGAACCGGATTTCTCACTGTGTGGGGGGACAAAGAATTCGTGATGCTATGCCCCGAAGGGATTCTGCAGGAAGCAGCAATGCGTGCAACAAACTATCGTTTAAATAATTATTCTTCAGCGCCGCTTGTAAACTGTGTTGTCGTCAGCGGGAATGACACAGACACAACGGGCTCAATATAAAAGTTTGTACTCAAGTTTTGTCATCTCAGGCACGAATACGATCTCCTCCGGCAGCAGACAGCAGCAGCAGCAGCAGCACGGGTCAGTAGTAGTAAACAGCACCGCAACCAACGCACCGTTGTCGTGAGCCACCACGATAATTAAGACATTTAACGGTAATTAAGCCCCAGATACCGAAAGCATCCGTAATGACTGATAATAGTCGCAGTGATAATAAATAAATTAGTATTTTATGTGCACCACTGGTGCGCGCCCCGTGTGCGCACTGTCGTCGGAGGGTCGTAATGTCCGGGCACTGCTTGAAATTGTGCGCACGGTTACGTGCAGGCCAATGTCGTTTTCTGGCTGCGCGATGGCGACACATTTCCCGCTCGAAAGGACGTTACGGGCGACATTTATGATTTGCTTCGCCGAGGTGAACGTCATCGGTGGACGAGTCAAAGCCAATGATGATAGGAAATAGCCTCGGGATGGAATGTGGTATGGGTGTAAAGACATACCTCGTGCAAGGCGCCATCATTCTGACTGACTCAAAACATTGGTAAAGATCTCTTGAATAGAAAGGAAACTCCATATAAAACGTTTCGAACGTTAAATACAAACTAAATGAAATTCTAAAAAAAATCCCAGCATCCATACTCTTACCCCTTTGCGATGCTCAACACTCAACTCACCGTGCTCTGTTTTGTTTGCCGCATTTAAACAAACATCCTCTAGCAAGCAATTAAACAACCACTGCTGCATGTACTTTCTGTGGTGCCGCTTAGCCTTTTTTTTCCTGGAAACGAAGAACAGTTTAATGTCGGCACATGTTTGCCCGAAGACTTCGTGGCAGGGTGTTTTTGAGGCAGGGAGATTGGACTTCACGAGATGCGACTACCACCGCAGTAGGGTTCAGTCCCTTGTCATTACATGTTTTCCGCACGTGCTCGCCTCGGGTTGCCGATTGTGTGGCGTGCTTGCGCTCAACGAAAAAACGAAAGAACCTACCGGCTACGCGACGGATCCTCCGCGAAGGGGTGACAATCGCGTGTAAGAGAGGTCAACAGCGTCGTGTCATCGTGTGCCGATCGACTACCGGCGAAGACGTGTTTAGTGTCGAACATGAAATCGGTCGTGGCATTTATGGCTCCGGGGGGATGGGTCCAGAATGGTATGAGAACGGGAACGAGCAAGGCAAGGCAAACTTGGTGCTACTGTGGCTTCAGGTGGAGATGTTACGTGTTTGCATGGTTGCAAAGGGGGATGTGTGTTAAATCATTCAAATTTAGGTCACATTTTGTATTTGGTGTATTTGTTGTTTGTATTTGTTTAGCTCTACAAATCATTCAAAAACGGTCATTTTGTGTGATATTCACTTAGGATAATGTTGAAAGATGATCAACAATTTTATAACACTAATTCATTGTGAATCTTACCATGAACTAGTAACAGATTGTAACACACTCTTAAAACACCATAGCGATAGAGAAATAACAACACCCTCAGCGATCAATCTGTTTTGCTGTTTTCAGTAAGGGCAGAAACAGCGAAACCCAAACCGCACGACCATACCCTACGGTGGCTTCAGGATCTGTTGTGGCCGGGGTGTCAAACAGATCGTGCCGTACGGTGCCGGCACCGTGAGCAAAAGAATCAATGAATATCTAATTATTCACGCGTTCTCACTGCTGGCTCACACTGGGGAAGAGTGTTCTGCGCTTTTGTCTCGTTCTGAAGGTCTGGCACGCGGGCTTAACAAACCGACCCTACTGCCGCTACTGGAACGGTATGCGCTCGTCATTCGCAATTTAATTTAAACCGATCATGATTTAGATGCTCTCTGCGGCGTTGTCGTGTCGGTTGCGTCGCAGTGCCCCTGCTGTTGGTTTGAGTTGAATCAGGAAGGGAAGCAGAAGCCTTGGCAAGAGCCACAAAAGCTTACTCAAGTGGATGCAATCTTTACATGCCTGCAAAATTCACTGCAAATGTGATGAAGAATAAAGAGACTTATAAAATATCCAGACAATTCCAAATGTACAAATACACAATTCTTCAAATAATCCAAGCTCTATTCTAAGTTTGAGAGCAAACCAACGCATCGAATTTGCATATCATAATTTTATGGTCAGCAAACTTCCCAACCGTAACCACGTACTCTCCAGCGTTGCAAAGGTTGGCAAAGCTCTTCTGGCACATGGCACCCCCCAGCTTGCCGCCGCACTGCCAACTAACTACTCGCCCTAGCTTCTGTACACGCGAAACCGGAGCATTTTTAAATATGCATCTGAATGCTTGATTACGGCCGCTTCGTACTAAACTCATCCGGTGTGGTCTCGATCCTCAGGGAGTCACAACCGGCCGACCGACCGACCGACCTCATGGGTGGCGTTTAGTGTGAGCAGGTCTTTGGCCCTCGTCCAAACACCGGCACGGCCCTGTTGTCGATACTTGCTTGAACAATTTGCTGATAACCCGTGTATGGACGAATGGCGCTGGTCAAATGGCTTTGGGGAAGATGCAGTGGCGTCGACTCAATGACCAGCCGTGGATCGGAGTCCACGCGGCTCGGTCCCAAATCGAGCTCCACAATCGCAATCGATTACTCCGTGCAAAATTGTGACTAAAAGCGTTGGCTGAATAATTTGAATATTTATAATATGTTCGCATGGCAGAAGGAGAGCCTTTTAGCGCAGGGAAACGGGGAGATCCCAATATGGCTCTACATCAAATCTGATGCGAAAAGAACCCGAGGGCCGAGTCCGGACCACAGGCAATGTCCATGACTAATGAGGGTCCATGAGGGTGAGGACAAATTTCACGATTTTCCCTCCCGCAGTGTGCAGATCAGATTGGAGCATTGTGTGGAGTTGGACTTCCAGGTTGACAGTGATATTCGTCCACAAGCCAGCGCTCCCCGCACGAGCTCACATTATGTGTGTTTGTGTGTGATGGATTACTGAAACAATCGGGGCGTAATTTATAATGCCGACATGATCTATATCAAGAGCCGTTTGGCTGGAGGGTTGCCTGGGGTGGACAATCTGGCACTCGCCGGTGGCTTACATGTCATGATATTTATTGGTCGGAAATGTGTTTTTGATCTTTCGCTTCGGACGTGGAGCAAAACAATAAATAACATCACCACGATCAATCGTGCGCGCGATCGACCGTGTGTGTGACAAAACAAACAATGCTTCTGTGTACATTTTGTTGAAGCAAGCAGCATGGTCTGCTGCTGTGCCGTGATCATGATTTAACGTATTTGATAGAGTCATATAAGCTTCTGAATAATGTTTTATGTCACAAGGAGTATGCAGCGACTCTTTTCTTGCTTCAAATTTGTCAAAGATCCATCTCTGATCTGTTGCATCTCAGCTAAACAATTCCAATTCGCATATCCACATGCAAATTTACTTGGACCTTCTTCTTACCGATATCATCCAACTCAAAGGAGAAATGCAGATACGATATGCTGCTGAGATGCATCCATGACCGGTGCTATCACTTTATGCAAATGCTTGCTGGCCTTCTTTCCGTCTTGCACCGTAGCTCCAACCGTGCCAAACGAGTTGTTGAAGTCCGTTTAATGGATGTAACTGTCCCAATAAATCAAAACCGTAATGTACACGTCGCACCGAAAAGGCAATGATGTGATCCCATTACACAGCGACATAGGAGCGGTCAGCCCGATTGATTCTAGTCTCCTCTGTCTCGATGGCCAATTTGCGAATGGAGAGATTATTGGAACGCCTCGGGGTAGACTCATGACTTTATTCAATTGTGGGGCTTTCGGGCGCAGTGCTCGCGAATTCCTCGCCAATGACTCTCCGCGAGGTCCCCGTGGGGAGATTGGCACGGTGAACACTACGGGCTTCCATATGGTGTGGACAGAATGAATAAATAAATCAATAAGCTAATAAATCTAACGGCTTAACTCCCTGGAGACCTATCTCCTCGGGGAACGGATCGATTGCATCAACATTCCTGGTCAGCGCTAGCTGGGAGGTACTTGGAAATCACCCGCAGTGTATAAAATGGACTCCAATTCATCGTTGGCCGACCAGAAACTGTTTGAATAGCCAAGGACCTTGTTAGGAAACCTCCGCCCGCACTAGGAATAGATCACATCTATTCAAAATAATTGATCTTTTAATTATCGAAGGTAGCAAGAGATAGTCTGCCTGAAAAGATAAAGAAGCTCATTGGTGCTGCAGTTCAACATTCCTTCGTTTGCTGCAAAGGACTCGCTCACTCGATCTCACTCGCTTGAGTTCCTGCTTGAGTCAAATATGATAAAACTCGATCCATAAAGCCGATTATTGCAGATTGTTTGGGTATTTGGTGTCATTATGAGCGATGAGAATATCAATTGCTCCATCGCTGGAATGAGTCCTTCGTGCTTACTCCAAATTAATATCGCATTATTTCACATCGTTGGCCATTAAAATCCTCCAGACGAATGGCTGCCAATAGACTTTTGTGCAGTTTTCATCAGTTATCGTAGCAAACAACTACTGCCATAGAGGTTGGAACAGATTTTGGAAAAACGAGAGTCTTTTTCTTGCTCGAGACCTCGGAAAACCAATAATGCAATTAATCCGAACGAATGTTTTAGAAACAGATACAGCTCGGGTCCCCCTCGCGCACAAGATCACGGCACCAAGTTTGGGTAACGATAAATTACACTCCACTCACGAATTAATCACCCTCACTATAAATCTATCGCTCACGGCACGCCACGTCCCAGCGGAACAGCAGAGATCGCGTTTTTCTACCCCGCTCGCAGTTGTTTGTTGCGAGTTCTTGCTGTGGAGCTGTGCGATTATGCTTGCGCAGGAAATGTCGCTGCGTTTTAGTCATCCAGGTGAGGTACATTTCAACGCCCTCGGGCATACAGCATACACACTCGAACGTTTCGAGCAGGAGTTGAAAAATCCAATAAATCACACGTCACGCCGGACGTCCAGTGTGCGGCGGTGGTGTCAGTGCCATGGCAGTGTCCGGACGCGTTCACGCGCACTAATTGATTACTTATTTAATTATTATTTATGTTGGTCGGCTTCCTTACACGCGACCTCTTGTCTTGGCGCAGTGCTGATATGCGCTTGTCGTTTTATTTGCGCCAGCTGATCGAAGCCGTGTTCCGTCGAAGTCGAAGCCGCGTTCGCTCCAGATTGGAGACTTCCTGCAAAGGGTTGGCTACGGGGGTCTTTGTTACGGTGATTTAGTAGGGCGAGGAAACTGATTGTCACGCTACTTCAAAAGGTGCTTTGCGATCGAGACGGGTCAAACAGCAATCGGTAAGGGTTGTGCATGCCGTAGCGATCTTGGTGATGTGATGAATTCATTAGCAGCTTGCAATTCTTCTTAGGCTATTACGCTCCTGATTCACACAAGTACAAGTTATTTCAAATACCATTGATTGTAAGACCAAAAAGGGAAAAATCTATGCACAATATAAATGTTATAAAAGGAAATCCTATTGGTCTTCAAATACTTTCAAAATGAAGGGTGTGCTAGAATTCATCAATAAATTTCACTTGTAATAAAACACACACCGTAAAAAATGTACAGGAAATAAGCAAACCATCCTTCCCACACGTCTTTACCGACACGATCGGTTATCACCCAAAGCGGAGACACACTGAGCTAAAGACAGGCCTGATTCCATGGCCTTAAATGATGCCTGGAGATTAACACTCCGCACACGCTGCCGAACGATAGCACCAGATCACACTAGCGATAGTGTCGGCGGCACTGTAAAACAGTGACAATCACACTTGTCAACCGACGGTCGAGAAGGTACCTCTTGGAACGGAGCAAGTGAGAGGCGTTTGTGTGTTTTGATGCAGCCGATTTCCCGGGGATAAACGACCAAAGCAAACAAGCTGCCGAGTTGACGCGAATGATCTCATATATGGGATTATCTTAACGCCATCGATTATTCATTAGCCGTCCCCAGACGATGGCTATCGCGCGGGTCATTAAGGTGATCCCGAGGGCGACACTCACCGATCGTAATTTGACAGCATCGACATGTGGCTTTGCGGGATTAGATATTCCTTACCCCTACCGGGATCACACTCTATCTCTTTTAGATGGTGCTGCGATGCACCCTTTCCAGACATACCAGACAAATTTTGCAAGCAAACGGCAAACACCTCGCTCCCTCCGCGGACAACTTTATTGCATAACCGGACATCAATAGCATAAATCGTTCCTCCGATGATGACTGGTACCACTCACCAGACAAAAGCCCACGCGCGCTCTTTATCCCGCGCGAGTCTGTACATACAGATTGAAAATTATGAAAATCAACAGCACACGAGGCTACAGAAAACGTTCGACGTGGCGCCTGGATCGGGCATCAGGAATAATCGTATTTCTGTCATCGAGCTCTCGTGAGCTAAGGTCTCGCGATGCAGGGATCCCCACTAAGAGTCTCGGGAGTAGAGGTGGAAAACGTGAGCTTCTGAAGAAACGGAATGACTGACGCACGATAACGGACGTGTGTAGCTGTAGGAACGCCTTCGTCCACTCCTGCTGGCTCGTAGAATGGAAATGTGATGCCCAATGGACCTCAGCCACAAAGAACCACGTGGTTGCGATTGCGTGGGCTTGTAGGTTCTCGCACCACATGTCGCCAATAATCGGCGCTAGCGCTGGATGGATTTATCGTCTGCTGTCATCTGGAGATTGAACCCAACGCGTTGCCCAGGGATGTGTTTACTGCTGGGAGGTTTAGGAGCTGAAGTACAGCACGGGTTCGATTTGGAACCCTCTGTCAGATGGAATGTCATACGACACCTCAGCCTCAGGCTTCGGCACTGCTAAATACATGCTTGACACACTTTTTTCAGCTCACCAGACGAAGCTAATGCATTATCAGCAGATTTGTCACTCGCGAACCTAATCCCAGGCTGCAGAAGCGCTCGCTAAAAGCCTGCCTGGTCTGCCCTTAAGCCCGCACAAGGCTATCGTCTTACAATTAGCAAACAATATTTTCCCCGATTAAGCTCATTTTTCAGAGCCCGCCTAGACCTTTTGCTAAGCCTAGAAATGGTAAGCGTTCCACATTCCAGCAGTTGATTCGATCGGTTCTGAGCGCACACAACAGTTCAAACGACGGATCACCGACAACAATCTTTTCCATTCTTCCTACGGCAAGGCGGTAAGCCGAAGCTCCAAAAGCACATGTTTTGAGTGTAGACTTGCTTTCGACCTTAGCTACATTGTTGCAATGGTGCGCAAAAAAAAAGAGTGCGCGCTAGAGAATGATATCGCCCGGAACGGTCATGACTGCTCGGTTGCGGTTTTCGCACCCCGACACCCGAGATTAATGAAGGCTCACATTGCTTGCACACAGCAAATCACAGTCTCCCGCCGCCAGCGGGAAGGCGTATCCTTGTGGCGTGGATGGATATTACAAATAGATCGTTTTCGGTACCGCCCAGATTTTGTTTTGTCCAAGATCGAGAGGTAGTTTTTTGTTGTTGCTGCTGCTCAGGAATGGGGAAAACGATCGCAATGCCCCCGTGCTAAAGTGTGAAAAAATATGCAAAGATAAATGGACTGCGGTTGAAAAATAAATGGCGACTGTTTTCCAAAATACTCAATCGATTACAGCGGGTACCGGGTCGTGGTGGTGCTGCTGCTGCTGCTGGGCTACCGTTACTGATGGTTACCGATCGTGACTGTGACTACTTGAGCTTGCGCTGTGAAGGCACAGGCGTAATTGTTGCAATTGGCACACTTGACCCAGATGCGGGATGTGTGATCCTTCGTTAGAGTGTTTATTATACAAAAATCTATCGATCATACGCCGGTGAATAGGTCCGCCGGTGAGTACTGCATATGGTAATGAGAATTTTTCCCCTCTTCAAAAGCATTGAACTTTGATCCTTGCGCGGTACGTGGCTGAAGCTTGATTTGTTGCAATGTATCGTGCCTTGAATTATTTAAAAATACCATTCCCCACGATAGGGATTGGTGGTGGCGGCGGGAACAACCTGATGACCGTACGCTTAATCTCAACCGATCCAATCAGGAAGGTTGATTGGATCAGCTTGTTGCACGCTGTGCTGGTGCAATTAATTTCACTCCACCACTTCTGCTCGGATAACCCACTAGCAAATAATTATCCATTAGAAACAAACATATATCACACCCGTACGATCTACAAACAGTTCCTTCAAACACACGATCTGGACATTGAGATGTCGACCATTTGCCTCGTCGAAATAAACTTGTCCGGACAATGGGGACCTCGTAAGTGCGGGACAGTTCAGGACGAATCGAAAGAAATGTCGCAATTTAATTAAGAAATAAATCGCACATTCGACCGTTCGCCTCAATCCCGCGATCTGAGCAAGATCTTTAAAGGGAGTCCCCTTCTCCCCCTTCCATATTCAGGCTATGTACGCTGGTGACATCAAGGCGCGATACGACACAGTTCGACGGGCGAAATGGAATCTCGATCGCGCTCTCCACCCATCGCGGTGTGCGATTCCAATCGCGCTGGAATGTGACCACGGCACGAGATGACCAGCAAACTTCACTCCGCGCTGGCAGCTTGGCGCGCTGGCAGCGGGCCGAAACCACGGGAAGGATGCCGAAACATAAGTCAAAATGTCAATTTAGTCCGATTTGTTTCGTTTCGGTGCCGATCGCGGGTAAGCGAGCGCGCGCGCGCGCGCTCGCACACGCTCCGCACTTTTCGCTCCGTTTGTCGTGCAGCGCATTCCGCGCGCGTCTTTCGCTCAAACAACGAGTCCCCATTGGAAGTTCGCAATCGGTCGTTCGTTTTGTCGTACGGTCACGGTATGAACTTTTACCGTTTCGTTTTGCCCTCCGGCTTCGAATGGGGGGGGGGGGGGGATTGTGCTCTGGGCGAGTTGCAATTCTGCGCTGCAACACCCACCCAACCATTCAGCGGCTTCCGTTGCGTTTAGTCATGCGCATTTTGAATTTGTGTACATACATACCCTTGGCGATGGGCGGTGAGGCCGACTTTTGGGGAACTCTTTATGGGCGGAGAAGAAGAAGAAGGGATCTTCGATCCAAGCATGCCGAAGATCGGTACTATGTGTGTGCATGCGAGTGCCACTTTCGTTTTATGGACAGATCGACGGACGTGAGTAAGAACTATTGCCAGTTACGAACAGTGGGCTTTCGTTTGATACAATTATTTGTGGAAATTTTTGAAGTAAATAATATCTTAAACTCAAGACTTTCCGAGAGAAGATAGCCAGTTTACCACAATATCATAGAACTGGATTGCAAAAGTATTACCACCGCTAACTAAAACTTGTTGCCATTGAAAAGCACCACCTAGTCCACTGTCATGCTCATCCGCATCATCGCGTTGCAATTCCGGCAACAACACCGGCCCTTGGAAGCGGAATCCACGAAACGTCCGGTCAATATTCCCCTTTCAGCGCCAATAAATATACTCGCAGACAATTGACAGGTCTTCGGTGGCGTACGTACGTACCGGGCATATCAACGTCGGCTGCTGGTGGCAGCAGGAAACGATTTAGCTTTAGTTACGGGTAATTTCAGCACGCGATCAAGTGTCTTCGGCAGCGATCGTACGGGATGGGAGCTGAAGCCAGCGTTTGTTGGGTGTTGCGGGACGCTAATGCATCGCTTGCTTTATTGATATTGTAACTTCTGCTGGAGTGGAATTCGAGTAATGATGGTGCAGAAGGTTTTGTAGCTACACGCGAAGAGCTTTTTCCCGGTTGATATTCTGATGAAAATGTTAGAACATTTTGTGATGTAGAAGAAGAACCTCTTGGAAGTTTGAAATGTGCCCTGTACGTATTGATGATTCAATCAATGCTGTAGTATTGTAAAGCATCTCGATGACCGTTGACGTTTATGTTACGGATTGCAGGCAAGCTGTTTTAAAAGGTAATTCTCTTTCCCATTCAACATTTTAGTCACGTTGCATTCAATCAAAACCCTGCTCAACAACAACTCTGCGCAAGCGTTCTAGTCCAGCGTCCTATTTCTGCACACCATAGCCAATCGTTGCACTTTCGCTTTGGTGCGATCGGCAGTAGGCGATAAATGAAAAAAACGACAACGGTATGGTCCGTTCCAACCATCACCATTGCGAAGGGAACGACCAATCCTTTAGCCACAGAAAGCTATGAACCTTACCGGTGTTGAACGCCTCCCGGCCATTGATCGTGCTCGATCGATCCGAGAGGCGATTAGGCTGATCCGTTGCAACGATATCACGAGCTCCTTTGCTCATCGGGTGGCTGGAGACGTTGGCCGCAGTGCAGAGAGTTTGAAAACGATCCCTGGCTGGTAGTTGTCCATCATACGACACCGACGCCTTACGTACGGCATAATGCATCTCGTTCGCTATGTGTTTTCTACAGCAGAGGCTTTCGACAGAAGAACAGGCTTATGCAATTAGCTTTGGATGGAGTGTTGTACGCTTTTAAACGGTACAAGAAGAGTGGATCATGTCCAGCACGTGCCTGGATCGTTTCAAGAGCGAGAAGACTTGCTCAGCCTACTTGGCAAGTAGAAAAGATGCGTTCAGATATTCGGATCGTTTGACAAATATAGGTCATTGTATTGATTTGGAAAGGGCTTTTATTCGAAAAGATCCACAATTTGTCGTCTCAAGCCATTCACAGGATTTCTTGGACATGTTTTGAGGCATTGCATTCGATCTCTCTTCCTACACGACTCACGTTAGCGCCTCTGGGCTGTGGAACCTGTGGAATAATTGCGCCCATCAGGGCTCAACTACAAGCCCGGAATATTGTGATGGACATTAAGACAAAACACCTTACAACTCTATCGCTTGCAATGAATAATGTACACGCCTTCGAATTGGGAAAGGGCGCTCCATGCAAACCCTTCCTTTATGTAGCTCTATGTTCCGCGGAACAGCCCCCACCGTTCAGACCGTCATGAATGTTTCCTGAATCAAATTAAGACATTACGTCCGTTGTGTTGTGGTCCAAAACATGCGCCGAAACATGGCTCGGACTGTGGCAGGAAGAATGTTTACCATGGACCATAGCAAACCACATGTAATGTTCACAACACGCTCAAACAATTCGCAAGGCGAGACAACACGGAATCGTATTCGAACGGTTCGGTTGGGTTTGATGTGGTGTTCCCACAAATTGAAATACACGGTCCCTGAAATACATCAGCAGAATGCAATTGTTTATGGCCTTAGGGTAGTTTGGTGGGTTCTTTTTCGCTCTTGTAGACAGGTTCTAATGGAGTGACGACAGGTTTGGTTCGTGCTGTCTATTTGAAAATTGGACATTGGCGGTCGCATATTGAAAGACTGCAAAAATATAGACAGTAACGCTCAAAGTTTGCCATGTAGTTTGGTTTGGAGTTTGAACTCCATATTTTGACATTTTTAAATGGCGATTACTCCACACATGGCAATTTAGCTAAAATAATTATTTTTTACAGTGCATTTTTGTGTACAGAAAGTTGACTCGTTGTGATTGGATGCATATGACCTTAATCGACACAGCTCCTTGGAATTGTTGTAAATTCTTCTAGCCAACCCTGCATTTTGCAATGCAATCCTCAACATCGATACATTTCATTCACCTCTCTGCTCACACCGGAAGACGTCCCTCACGCAAATGCAGCGACAGCATGCAGCGACAGCATCCAGCGATAGCGTGCGTGAATTTAAATGAACCCTTGCTCACGCATTCGTTTTCCGACGCTTCGCTCGAACTGGGTCACGTAGCCAGCTTGACGGCATGATAACGATCGAACCCTCCGGGGAGCAAACGTGACATTAGACCTACGGGCCATCGCTGGCCCGCTCGGGAATATTAAACATGCGGCCCCAAACGCAGTGGAAGATTTATTCCTGCGTTCGCCGATCGTCTGCACCGATCGATTTACTATTGAAGTGTCCGTTCCGACGGGATTTAGTTTATGATGGATAATGCACCCTGCGGAATGCTTTTGATTTCGATCGGCTTGCCCGACCATCTGGGGCCTGGCAGTTATTTGACAAAGGCCATCCCAGCCCGTTGTACCGTTCCCTGCCCATGTACGGCGCATGACTGACGCGAATCGACATAATTGCAAACAAATTAAGTAATCACGCGCTACGGGCAGCTGTAAACATGAGCTATCCCTGCGTTTCGATCGAGATGTAGCGTGTGCGGGAAGATTAATCTCTGCTGCGCCAAAGGGAGGCGATACCGAGGCGTGTGATAAATGCATCGAATTATTTTGTTTATAATTTAACGGTCAGCCAATTTGCTTAATCAAAAGCAGCGAAGCTTAAATTAAAGAGGACGTGAATTGAAAGACTCTTCACATACAACACATTTCTTCGTCCACGGGCCTATGAGGGTGCGGTAGCCTGGCCTAATAATAGACGCCTGCTCACCCACTACCGCAGAGTCGCCTGTTTGCGTTACGCTAAGATACGACTTAACCTTGCGCTGCACTCCGTCTACACACAATAAATTCAGAACAAAACGACGCCTTGCGTTTTCCGAACGCGCATTTGCACCGGCTCGGGTTGCTTCTAGCTCTAAAATTAGTACCTCACCACTGGAGCCACGAGGTGCACATCGGTGCTAGTGTAACCGGCCACGGGAGCAACTAATCGGCACGGCACAATCTAATTTATCAGAATCGAATTAACAAAACTAGCTCATTCGGTTGATGGGAAAATTATAAGCATTTTTCTCCCGACTCGTTTATCGCGTTCGCGTACCGCTATCGGCGTGTTACGATCGGTGCCGTTCATGCAAGGTTGCACACCTTTTGGTGTGCCGGCATCCGTCCATAGTGATTATAGATGCCCTAAGTCAGGAATGCAATATTTTGCTGCCAGGAACATAATAAGTGGACGATCGATAATCGGCTTGGGAGGAATAGGAGCGGAATGCTCCAGGGGGTTTCCATTGAAGACTATAAAATAGAAACGGCGCTTGTCTGATAATGGGCTCGAAAAAGTTTTGATGGCTACTGAGTAGACGCCGTAACACCCAGAAGACAAAGAATTCACGATATATTTTTAAATATTATCTAAAATATGAAAAAGTATACACTAAATTCAGGGGCATCATATTATTTTCTCCTAAGAAATCATTTAAAAGACCATCAAACATTTCTATAAAATCAAACATCCTAAAAACTCTGCAAAAGATATCTTTTCTTGATAGATTACAACCTGACTTTGCTGCAAGCTCCCCAACACATTACCTATTCTCCAATCCATTTACTTAAGCGGGCCCTTTTTGTGCTGGACCGATAATTATGCAGCACCTAGAATTCACGGCTCGGTTCAGCTCCCGTTTCACATACCGCATGAACAGACATTCAACTGCAGGTGGGTACACCACCATCGGTCAACCTGTTCTTCCAAAGGAGCCTCCGCTCATTTGGGTTAGTTGCCCCCGGGTGCTCAAACACAAATAATTAAAGACCCACCACGTGCTGCTCCACCGGCTTGCACCAGCTTCGCTCGGGGTTGTCTTCGGTCGTGTTAAATTACCCAGTCACTGAGATAGATCACCGCGCCAGTCCTAGGATCAGCAGCCGCGCGGCTGATTAGTCGACCACGAAATGACCGGGCCATGGTTTCTACAAAACGACGTTAACTGATGGCGATGTTTGCTGATCACGACAGCCATACATACCGTGCTACCGTGCTTGTGGTTGTCAGTGAGAGCTGCCCCGGTTCTCGGTGATGTTGACGGCATGTTTGACGTGGTCCTCGAGAGTTACCGAACCGAACTGCCTGGCCAGATAAGATCACTTCGAGTCCGAAAACAAATCCATTCAATCCATCGTCCGACAACAGAGATCTTCGCCAGCATAACGACGCATTTCCCCGTCGACACGATCACGATCGCGTTCACTCTCGCCAAGGTTTGAAACTGATCGATTCGGCCAGCAGAAAGGTGACACAAACTGTCGTCTTATTAGCGGAGCAAATAATCCACCCTCACATGGATCCTTTATCTAACGCTAATGGATTACAAAACACATCAGCCCAACTCTTATCGCACTGATCATGTGACTCTCACCCAAAGCCACCAACATAATACGCGCTACAAATCAATGAAACTCTATCCTCCCAGAATGCTGCCACGAGTAATTAGTCATCTGCCCTATTCTCGGCCGGGTACACTGAAAGTCTCGGACCAAGTCGCGGGTCTGATTTATGAATTATGTTTCGCCGAGTGCATATGATCTGCATTCCGTTCAGTGCTCACTGTTCTGGTTGCAAAGTCGGTAGATAATCTGCCAGATCGTAAGCCTCGGACTAGTTTGCAATCTATAAATGATCATTCTAAGTGTCGGCGGGCGGCAACTTCAAACCGGCAGCTACAACTGCACGAACACAGCGTGTTCCTGCCCTCCTCGTCTACCCGGCGATCATCACGAACGATTGGCTGGTGATCATGTTCAAGGCTCTTTTCCTCCGGCACTGGCTGATATTGGCCCGCAATGTGCATTCCGAGCGTCTTCCCGGACGCTCCAGCGACAAAAGATTCACGTTCATGTATGATCCATTTTTCATGAATTCTATGTTTTCACTCTCCGTACCCTTCCTATTTCCAACGCGGCCAGTGTGTCTTGTGCCGCGACGAATCCTGACGCCATCGCCACAGACCACACATGGAGCGGCATGCAGCTGCCCTCGTCCGTTGCTCGTCTCGAAGAATCATAAAATTGTAAAACATTTCTCCCGGATCGTACCGATGCAAATCAGCCGGACGGGTATCTGGGTGAGTGCGAGAGGCGTTGACTCCATCAACAAATCACGAGCCACCTGGAAGATAACCCGACGCGAGCCATCTTCTTCGTGCTGCTCCCTAGCGTCGCTCCGCTTTCCGCTCCTGCTCTTGTGTCCGTTTGATGATCTTTGCCGATTATCTTGCGCGATCAAATCGATGAGCTGTAACCGGAGTCGTTTGATTGAGCTGTGGACATGATTCCGGGCCCTCCGTCGATGCGTTGAAGGGGCCAATCGAATTTATTGCCAGCGCGAATCGATCCGCGTCGAATGGTTGTTGCAGGGTGCAGACGACTTACATGCATACAAATTGATACGATACAGCCGTGGACATCGAACGCTAGTTTATGGAGCTGTTAACATGTTGAGCGTGTAATTTAGGACCTTCTGTGTGGATCTGAGATGGAGCTGAGTTGGTGTGTATGCTTGCGTGGATACAACGAAGTTCATGTTGCCCTAGATCAGGGAAGAGATCATCACAAGACATTGCGAAGACCAAGGAATCATTTAACCAAACCAAATTAAAACTCACACAACTCAGAACGCACAATGAGTCACCACGTGTTCTGGAGGGAAGTGATTAATGACACCCAAGACCTCCACTCCTTGTCCTCGTGGCTCGCCAGAAAACAGGCGCTAGGAAACGATGTACATGCTTTATTTGCTTGTTTCAGCAGTCGATCGACGCCTCTGTGTCTGAACACAACTCGGCCCACACTCGTCCACCGCAAGACGGCAAGACCACCGTACGTCTCACAAGTCGGTAGTAATTAAATTTAAAAGCATTATGTAACTGTCTGCGTCTAGGCGCTAAGTGCGTCAGGCTCACCGTCCCCGCGTACATCAGCGCGTATGATTTATTGACTCGCGTCGAAAGGATCGGGTACGGTACGGCACTGGCCACGTGTTTCGCGGTAACCCGATCGATCGACAACGTTTCAGAACGCAGGCGTCAAAGTTCTCGGTCGATTGACATTCGAGAAGAGTGAGCGAGCGGGCGCGAGCGCGTGCGAGACCACCAAGATAAACGCTTGTAATGGCAAATTGCTAACATAATTCATGTGGAATGACTAAACGCTGTGGAACAAACATACCTACCCGAAAGGAAGTGTGGAGGTACATGATGTATTCAATGGGAGCTCTTAAGGTGAGAAGTCGTCGCGGATGATGGTGGTGTTAATGTGTTTGATTCGGGAACCATTAACTATGCCTTCAACTTAAGCACAATCTAATCGACGGAGCAAGACAGAACGATAGGAAAGACCAAAATGCCAGCATGGCGAGAGTGACTTAATGTTATAAATATGAAAATGAAACACACTGTCAGACGCCGATTTTACTGCAACAATGTAATTCAATCGCGTTGCTTGACGTTCGCGTAGGCTGCAGCGGTGGTTTGGAGAGTGGTCGGAAAAATAAACAACGGCGATCTACTTCAGTAACAGCGGCAACGTCAAATTGTGCTGCCATTAGTGTTCGGTGCGCCCTGGGCGGGGCTCTATTTATGCAAACAAATGATTTAATATCAGTCGCTGTAGTGTTAAGGATATAAGCACCATAAACGGTACAGCAAGCAAGGTTGATAGGTGGTGGATTATTAAATTGAATGATATTAAGCAAGGGATGGTTTGAGGTATTGAGGCCAAAGTGACTTGGAAAATTGTATGATATTCAAATTATTCTTAAGTTGTTCTGAAGTAGTTTAAAAGTGTCTCCTTCAGCCAGGTCAACTGTTATTTCAACTTGTCTGATACTCTGAACATGTCCCTAACGAGACATCACGACATCGGCAAAGTTAAACTTCAGCTCAACGTAGCGTCAAAAATGATCAATAAATTAATTGATACCACAAATGCACAAAACAACTATCATTCCGCATTGAACCTCGCCAAACACGCTAAAGCCTATTTAGCGGCGCCTGTAATGGATCGATCGACAGACGATCGTAGCTTCCCCTCGGAATCTGCAAACATAAATCAGACTCAATCGTCCGGCAAAAGTGGGAAGGATCGAAGCATCATGGTCACAGCCCACAACCGTCGAGTTGTAATTACAGAACGGAGCGTAGAAAATGCCTGCCAGAAGATCATCTGGCGTAGCCGTTGCATTCCCGGTCTGATGGCTTTCAATGCAACAATTTATCGTCCCTGATTAAGTGATCCTTCGACCCAGTGGTAGTTTGGTTGCCGGTGAACTTAACGCTTTTAGAGGAAGCTGGAAATGGACCGTTGCAATTAACGATTTGTTCGTGATCTCGAAGGGCACTACGACCTGGGCAAGATAAGTACCAGCCGCTGTTCAATTACAATTTGTATTAAAAATCGTGACTTCTATTGACTTTGTAACTCTACCAGCATAAATTGAAAAAGAAAGTAGATGCAGTTTAAAGGGAAAACTGAGAATCCTCGTAGATAGGGCTCGTAGCTTAACAAAATAGTGTAAAGTTAAGATTGCAAAAAAGCTACAGAAACTGCACAGATCAAAAATTATCCTACAAATATGTTAAAAAATGAAACTCATCTCAAATATCATGTAAAACATCATGACATGTATGACTGGTCACTGAAATAAAACACCACTGCAGTTCACTGTTTGAATTATGTTAGCAATTTGCCATTACAAGCGTTTATCTTGGTGGTCTCGCACGCGCTCGTGCCCGCTCGCTCACTCTTCTCGAATGTCAATCGACCGAGAACTTTGACGCCTGCGTTCTGAAACGTTGTCGATCGATCGGGTTACCGCGAAACACGTGGCCAGTGCCGTACCGTACCCGATCCTTTCGACGCGAGTCAATAAATCATACGCGCTGATGTACGCGGGGACGGTGAGCCTGACGCACTTAGCGCCTAGACGCAGACAGTTACATAATGCTTTTAAATTTAATTACTACCGACTTGTGAGACGTACGGTGGTCTTGCCGTCTTGCGGTGGACGAGTGTGGGCCGAGTTGTGTTCAGACACAGAGGCGTCGATCGACTGCTGAAACAAGCAAATAAAGCATGTACATCGTTTCCTAGCGCCTGTTTTCTGGCGAGCCACGAGGACAAGGAGTGGAGGTCTTGGGTGTCATTAATCACTTCCCTCCAGAACACGTGGTGACTCATTGTGCGTTCTGAGTTGTGTGAGTTTTAATTTGGTTTGGTCAAATGATTCCTTGGTCTTCGCAATATCTTGTGATGATCTCTTCCCTGATCTAGGGCAACATGAACTTCGTTGTATCCACGCAAGCATACACACCAACTCAGCTCCATCTCAGATCCACACAGAAGGTCCTAAATTACACGCTCAACATGTGAACAGCTCCATAAACTAGCGTTCGATGTCCACGGCTGTATCGTATCAATTTGTATGCATGTAAGTCGTCTGCACCCTGCAACAACCATTCGACGCGGATCGATTCGCGCTGGCAATAAATTCGATTGGCCCCTTCAACGCATCGACGGAGGGCCCGGAATCATGTCCGCAGCTCAATCAAACGACTCCGGTTACAGCTCATCGATTTGATCGCGCAAGATAATCGGCAAAGATCATCAAACGGACACAAGAGCAGGAGCGGAAAGCGGAGCGACGCTAGGGAGCAGCACGAAGAAGATGGCTCGCGTCGGGTTATCTTCCAGGTGGCTCGTGATTTGTTGATGGAGTCAACGCCTCTCGCACTCACCCAGATACCCGTCCGGCTGATTTGCATCGGTACGATCCGGGAGAAATGTTTTACAATTTTATGATTCTTCGAGACGAGCAACGGACGAGGGCAGCTGCATGCCGCTCCATGTGTGGTCTGTGGCGATGGCGTCAGGATTCGTCGCGGCACAAGACACACTGGCCGCGTTGGAAATAGGAAGGGTACGGAGAGTGAAAACATAGAATTCATGAAAAATGGATCATACATGAACGTGAATCTTTTGTCGCTGGAGCGTCCGGGAAGACGCTCGGAATGCACATTGCGGGCCAATATCAGCCAGTGCCGGAGGAAAAGAGCCTTGAACATGATCACCAGCCAATCGTTCGTGATGATCGCCGGGTAGACGAGGAGGGCAGGAACACGCTGTGTTCGTGCAGTTGTAGCTGCCGGTTTGAAGTTGCCGCCCGCCGACACTTAGAATGATCATTTATAGATTGCAAACTAGTCCGAGGCTTACGATCTGGCAGATTATCTACCGACTTTGCAACCAGAACAGTGAGCACTGAACGGAATGCAGATCATATGCACTCGGCGAAACATAATTCATAAATCAGACCCGCGACTTGGTCCGAGACTTTCAGTGTACCCGGCCGAGAATAGGGCAGATGACTAATTACTCGTGGCAGCATTCTGGGAGGATAGAGTTTCATTGATTTGTAGCGCGTATTATGTTGGTGGCTTTGGGTGAGAGTCACATGATCAGTGCGATAAGAGTTGGGCTGATGTGTTTTGTAATCCATTAGCGTTAGATAAAGGATTCATGTGAGAGTGGATTATTTGCTCCGCTAATAAGACGACAGTTTGTGTCACCTTTCTGCTGGCCGAATCGATCAGTTTCAAACCTTGGCGAGAGTGAACGCGATCGTGATCGTGTCGACGGGGAAATGCGTCGTTATGCTGGCGAAGATCTCTGTTGTCGGACGATGGATTGAATGGATTTGTTTTCGGACTCGAAGTGATCTTATCTGGCCAGGCAGTTCAGTTCGGTAACTCTCGAGGACCACGTCAAACATGCCGTCAACATCACCGAGAACCGGGGCAGCTCTCACTGACAACCACAAGCACGGTAGCACGGTATGTATGGCTGTCGTGATCAGCAAACATCGCCATCAGTTAACGTCGTTTTGTAGAAACCATGGCCCGGTCATTTCGTGGTCGACGCATCAGCCGCGCGGCTGCTGATCCTAGGACTGGCGCGGTGATCTATCTCAGTGACTGGGTAATTTAACACGACCGAAGACAACCCCGAGCGAAGCTGGTGCAAGCCGGTGGAGCAGCACGTGGTGGGTCTTTAATTATTTGTGTTTGAGCACCCGGGGGCAACTAACCCAAATGAGCGGAGGCTCCTTTGGAAGAACAGGTTGACCAGTGGTGGTGTACCCACTAGCAGTTGAAAGTGGCATCTGAAACGGGAGCTGTACCGAGCCGTGAATTCTAGGTGCTGCATAATTTTCGGATAGCCGCTTCATATTTGACTTCAAGCAATAGATCGATATCATTGTTTAATTATAGATTCAAATGAGCGGAAAAATATAAAATGTTTGCGTTATATCTTATTTTTCATTTACTCGTTTTCTTTTCATTTGTTCTTTTGTGTTTCAAAATATTTAAAGTTTTTAAATTGTCTTAACAAAACATGGACATCTTTTTTAAAATTATGAAAATTTAGCATGTAGTTTCAAAGTATTGATCATAAGCACCTGGAAACTATCGTGCCGAAGTTATTTGAGAGTATAAATATTCCCGTTACCCAAACTCCCTCATAACGCAATTAGTATTTGTAAATTGACCATTGACTAAACCCCCTAAAGCCATAAATAAATCTGATGGCGTTTAATTCGATTCCTTTCAGTTGCAGTATTGTCTCGCCTTGTGAATTGTTTGAGCGTGTTGTGAACATTACATGTGGTTTGCTATGGTCCATGGTAAACATTCTTCCTGCCACAGTCCGAGCCATGTTTCGGCGCATGTTTTGGACCACAACACAACGGACGTAATGTCTTAATTCGATTCAGGAAACATTCATGACGGTCTGAACGGTTGGGGCTGTTCCGCGGAACATAGAGCTACATAAAGGAAGGGTTTGCATGGAGCGCCCTTTCCCAATTCGAAGGCGTGTACATTCTTCATTGCAAGCGATAGAGTTGTAAGGTGTTTTGTCTTAATGTCCATCACAATATTCCGGTGTGTAGTTGAGCCCTGATGGGCGCAATTATTCCACAGGTTCCACAGCCCAGAGGCGCTAACGCGAGTCGTGTTGGAAGAGAGATCGAATGCAATGCCTCTAAACATGTCCAAGGAATGCTGTGAATGGCTTGAGACGACAAATCGTGGATATTTTCAAATAAAAGCCCTTTCCAAATCAATACAATGACCTATATTTGTCAAACGTTCCGAATATCTGAACGCATCTTTTCTACTTGCCAAGTAGTCTGAGCAAGTCTTCTCGCTCTTGAAACGATCAAGGCACGTGCTGGACATGATCCACTCTTCTTGTACCGTTTAAAAGCATACAACACTCCATCCAAAGCTAATTGCATAAGCCTGTTCTTCTGTCGAAAGCCTCTGTTGTAGTAAGCACATACCGAACGAGATGCATTATGCCGTACGTAAGGCGTCGGTGTCGTATGATGGACAACTACCAGCCAGGGATCGTTTTCAAACTCTCTGCACTGCGGCCAACGTCTCCAGCCACCCGATGAGCAAAGGAGCTCGTGATATCGTTGCAACGGATCAGCCTAATCGCCTCTCGGATCGATCGAGCACGATCAATGGCCGGGAGGCGTTCAACACCGGTAAGGTTCATAGCTTTCTGTGGCTAAAAGATTGGTCGTTCCTTTTGCAATGGTGATGGTTGAAACGGACCATACCGTTGTCGTTTTTCATTTATCGCCTACTGCCGATCGCACCGAAGCGAAAGTGCAACGATTGGTTATGGTGTGCAGAAATGAAACACTAGTTGAGTATGCTTATGAAGATTGAAATAGTTCGACATGACTGCTGCGAAGATCATAAGACGAATTGATTCTGACGAATTTCACCAAGCTTTTTTTCGCTTTTCAAGAAAATATTTGTTGAATCATTTGGTTTAAATTATTGTGAAGTTTATGGAACAAAATTAGTTATAAATATCCTGCAATCCCACAACATCTACCGATACAAACAGGCCCAATGTCTTCTAATCACGAACATGCTGATGCAAAAAAAAAGTTCAATCTGTTCAATTAGTTTACAACTGTCAATTTCCTTGCTCGCGTTGTTGATCGAGCTTTGCATTCCAGCACGTTTTACTTTCAATCACCCACTGTGCGATCGAAGACGCAGAGAGATCGTGAATTGTTCACGGGCACCGAACCTACCTCACTGTCGATTTTATTGTGCCTTGGCTCGGCAGATCCCATGCTGAAAGTCGATCAATTTCAATTTTAATAGGATTCTGTCGAAATATAAGCTGCACATACCTCAAGTTCATGATTTCGCTGAGTTTTATTTAGCAATACAGGACGGGAAAGAATGGAGTTTCATTAAAATGTTGATCTATTGTTTACCGAAGATATTTGATTGGTTTGCATGTTTATATGTAAATAATTCCCGCCTTCATTGCTTGAAAGCTGTTAAACGCGTGCATGAGCAAATCGCAACAGAAGTCACACACACACACGACATTCGTCATGGTACTGCTACCCCGGGGGCATTAGGCAACTGGAAAAGATCACACACCGTAAGAAGATCGACAAAACGTACTTCAATGCAAACTCCTACGCACGTTGAGCAAACAGAATGCAGCAGCACAACAAACGACGCGATCGACACCGAAACAAATCGTACAAAATTGACATTTTGACTTACGTTTCGGAGCTGTTGCTACCTTTTGCGTTTCTCCCTATGCTTGTGGAGACAGCGAACAAAGCGACGCAATTCCAACGGACATCTTGTGTCGTGGTTAGGCTTCAAGATTTCGCAAAACACTTTGAAAATAATCCGTTTGTAACATGCATCCTGTCTGGAAAGTCGGAAGCTTCTTAAGCAGTTTAGTTTAAGACTGTAAATAAATTATTTTCCTTACGATGGCGATCAGAAATACAACAATTACTTGTTTTTGGCTAATTGTTGTTACCATTGTAAAGATCATATTTTATATATTTAATATACCATCGTTTGTTTTAGATAGTATGTTTAAAACTTGATAGCAGTGAGCACAATCTTAGATAAATGTTTTCTGAAAATTTAATTTAGACTCTAAACGTTACCTTTTGCCCTGTTAAATTTCCCTTTACTAATTCGCAGGCACACAATGTACCACCGTCCCTAAAACTCAGCATTTCCTTTTTTGTCATTTATAACACAACGCTACTTCCACATACAGTTCCATTGGCTTTAATCGAAAGCCCAAACCATTCTAAAAACCGATCACATCTCTCACTTCTCCAACTTTACACCGGGAACCGGAGACCCTATTGACCAAACCACTTTATTGGCAATCGAAATACCGAAACATAAAGTGCAATGCGGCGATGCAGAAGGCATCAGGTTGTTCGAATTGACCTTACCCTCCCTACCAAAGGGTGTGTATAGATGTGTGTGTGTTTGTGTGTGTGTGCGCGCTTGTCTCCACCGTCGGGAATCGTGCCACCATTAGGCAAGATAATGAGAATGCCTGCCCAATATCTTCCAACGCTCGTCTCGTTACCCGAGGCCTTGCCTTCTTCGGATAAGGCCGGGGAGATGTATTCGCGCTACGCTCGAACGGACACTCCCAAATTCGGTGTTGCAAAAATGTTTGCGACCCATCGTTACGCTGTCCAGGACGTGTGCGGGTGCGTTCGGGCGGCCGCACGATTCACGCTAATATCTGGCAATAGATCTGCATTCCACGGGAGCAACACAATAGGCGCAGTCTGGTCTGGAGCGAGATGCATTCAGGCTTTCGATTCGATTGGGCCAAATTACCAGTGGAGCGAGCCATCGCGGAGAGCTGATACGATGTACAAAACGGTTTGCCTGGGCGTAGTGGGGCTTGTTTCATGTTCATGAAATGGAGGGTGGGCGCGATGAGATGTTTTGCAGATTGAGGATTTTCTTTGTGCGTTTTGCGCTTATCGCTTTGTGCTGAAGGGGTAACTCCTAAAACGAAGAACTCGACCAACCCAAAAGGCACGTTATTGCGTTGGATCATTTAAATACTTTGTATTCGTCGGGGACTCGTAATAATGGAGCTATAAAGTGCCTTAATAGTAACACATATGACACATCCAAAAGCCCTTTCAAGTATAGAACCTTAGAGCTGAACAACCTGCAAGCGCCAACAACAAAAACATACGCAAACACTCTCGTATTAAACCACCGAGACAATGAACGTGAAATGTGTGTCAAGCATGTATTTATCGGCCTGTACTTAAGTGCCAGTTTGACATTCCATCTGACAGAAGGTTCCTCAACTCAATCCCCAGATGACAGCAGACGATAAATCCATCCAGCGCTAGCGCCGATTATTGGCGACATGTGGTGCGAGAATCTACAAGCCCACGCAATCGCATCCACGTGGTTCTTTGTGGCTGAGGTCCATTGGGCATCACATTTCCATTCTACGAGCCAGCAGGAGTGGACGAAGGCGTTCCTACAGCTACACACGTCCGTTATCGTGCGTCAGTCATTCCGTTTCTTCAGAAGCTCACGTTTTCCACCTCTACTCCCGAGACTCTTAGCGGGGATCCCTGCATCGCGAGACCTTAGTTCACGAGAGCTCGATGACAGAAATACGATTATTCCTGATGCTCGATCCAGGCGCCACGTCGAACGTTTTCTGTAGCCTCGTGTGCTGTTGATTTTCATAATTTTCAATCTGTATGTACAGACTCGCGCGGGATAAAGAGCGCGCGTGGGCTTTTGTCTGGTGAGTGGTACCAGTCATCATCGGAGGAACGATTTATGCTATTGATGTCCGGTTATGCAATAAAGTTGTCCGCGGAGGGAGCGAGGTGTTTGCCGTTTGCTTGCAAAATTTGTCTGGTATTGGTCTGGAAAGGGTGCATCGCAGCACCATCTAAAAGAGATAGAGTGTGATGCCGGTACGGGTAAGGAATATCTAATCCCGCAAAGCCACATGTCGATGCTGTCAAATTACGATCGGTGAGTGTCGCCCTCGGGATCACCTTAATGACCCGAGCGATAGCCATCGTCTGGGGACGGCTAATGAATAATCGATGGCGTTAAGATAATCCCATATATGAGATCATTCGCGTCAACTCGGCAGCTTGTTTGCTTTGGTCGTTTATCCCCGGGAAATCGGCTGCATCAAAACACCCGGACGCCTCTCACTTGCTCTGTTCCAGGAGGCACCTTCTCGACCGTCGGATGACAAGTGTGATTGTCACTGTTTTACAGTGCCGCCGACACTATCGCTGGTGTGATCTGGTGCTATCGTTCGGCAGCGTGTGCGGAGTGTTAATCTCCAGGCATCATTCGAGGCGGACGCCGGGGTTTGGATGCCTTTCGAACAGCATTTCTCCACAGTGGGCTGTGGCTGGTGTTAACCGATCGTGTCGGTCAAGGCTTGCTGTAAGCTTACTATTTTAGACATTTCCTGCGGCACTAGCGTGTGCATTCCAGCGGGGTGGAACTCGTGAGCTGCCGGTTTTGGGCTCGACATGGGTCGGAACTTTCCACAAATGGGTCTTGGCGCTCGCATGCACACATGTTCTACGCTTTCGGAGTGAAGCCCATGCCCGATCTTCTTTAACCACCAGCAGTCTATACTCGGAAAGTAGGTGCAGACTGCGATACAATGGCCCCCGGTTGCTAAATGTGAAATCGATAGGCGTGAACTATAAATCATTACGCTTTCGGTGAGCATCTATGAATCTTCAAGGTGTCGTGTTTTATGGCACACTATTCAACTTATGAAATTATTTGGTTCACTGGATGCATTCAGACACTTTCAAATGACACTTTGTTGCTATTCAACGAAAATGTTTGTGAGCTTCTATAAAGTTGTTTTAAGCAAAAATATAGCCTAAATGTACCGTTCTTGAATAGTTTGAATTATTGCTTCTTAAAATAGCTTAGTTTTACTTTTCAGATGGCCCCTAAGGCATGGGGATGGCATCTTTCTGCACCTGAAACGGTAGGACCTGCCAGTGGAAGGTGTGAAAACATCATTCGATATTATTTATAGCCCTTTGCGCCGTGAATAATGGCACTCGGTACGGTGAATGAAGCGTTTAGGAATGGTTGTTTTCCATAAACATACAAACATGTTTATGCATAGTGATTGTTCGAGTGCGTAACGTTGCCGTGCTGAAGCAGTGCAATCCATATATCATGAAAGCAAGGTGCTCTGCTTTACGCTCCTGTTCTTGCTGTGCCGCTTGGGTATAGAAAGGTTATATCGCCCTTCCGTAGCTTCTGTAGCAGCTTCTGGAAACAGTGTAATGAGATGCAAGTACACTCTCATACGTGTGCTTAGTGCCTTATTCAGATGGAAAGTGGTTAAGGTGAATGTACGACATCTGCCACTTGCTGCTCGTACTTGTGAAACAGGTTAATTTTATAAGACATCGTACGTTAAGCTTTCTGCGTACAGGATGGTTTAACGCATTGTATTATCATTGCCAAATTTGAATTGAATAATTGCTGCCAAGCATTAATAACGATTACCTCTAGGTTGATTTAAGAAAATTTAACCATAACATTTTTAAGTTTTCCTTACCATCCTTTTGGTTGCAAGTTTTAAAATGCATCACATTAACATGTAAAATCATAGAAAAGCACCTGTTCTAATATTTAAATATGTAAAGGAATGTCAGAAGGAATGTTCAAAGAAATAAAACTAAGGAAAAATACCATGTTTAATAAAGCATATTTATTTTAAAAACTGTTTGCATAATTTCACAACACATCCACAACACATTCATCGGTGTTATAAAACGCAAACAACCTAAATGCCATGCATTCAACCACATATGCTGTACGATATTATTTAACTAATACATTGACATTTTTTCTGTTTGTCGTTTTTTTCCACCAAACTCTATTGAAAATGGTTCAAATAATCACAGTATGGCAGATTTCAACATTCCATACAATTATAAGATTTTCTTTTCATAAACACTCACTTCTTCTCAAAACAAAACGGATTTCCGCGCGCTACTTCTCATCCGATCTCTGATATATACAGGAAACTGCGTTGTTAATAAGCTGCACGTTGTCCCTGGGCGTAGCACTACTAATCCTATACCATTGAAAGTCAATGCAACAGAGCTTTACCGTGCCAGCCGTATCCATGTGAACACCATTGAAAGCTGCTAATGAATTCATCACATCACCAAGATCGCTACGACACACACAACCCTTGCCGACTGCTGTTTGACCCGTCTCGATCGCAAAGCACCTTTTGAAGTAGCGTGACAATCAGTTTCCTCGCCCCACTAAATCACCGTAACAAAGACCCCCGTAGCCAACCCTTTGCAGGAAGTTTCCAATCTGGAGCGAACGCGGCTTCGACTTCGACGGAACACGGCTTCGATCAGCTGGCGCAAATAAAACGACAAGCGCATATCAGCACTGCGCCAAGACAAGAGGTCGCGTGTAAGGAAGCCGACCAACATAAATAATAATTAAATAAGTAATCAATTAGTGCGCGTGAACGCGTCCGGACACTACCATGGCACTGACACCACCGCCGCACACTGGACGTCCGGCGTGACGTGTGATTTATTGGATTTTTCAACTCCTGCTCGAAACGTTCGAGTGTGTATGCTGTATGCCCGAGGGCGTTGAAATGTACCTCACCTGGATGACTAAAACGCAGCGACATTTCCTGCGCAAGCTTAATCGCACAGCACCACAGCAAGAACTCGCAACAAACAACTGCGAGCGGGGTAGAAAAACGCGATCTCTGCTGTTCCGCTGGGACGTGGCGTGCCTTGAGCGATAGATTTATAGTAAGGGTGATTAATTCGTGAGTGGAGTGTAATTTATCGTTACCCAAACTTGGTGCCGTGATCTTGTGCGCGAGAGGGGGGCCCCGAGCTGTATCTGTTTCTAAAACATTCGTTCGGATTAATTGCATTATTGGTTTTCCGAGGTCTCGAGCAAGGAAAAGACTCTCGTTTTTCCAAAATCTGTTCCAATCACTTTGGCAGTAGTTGTTTGCTGCGATAACTGATGAAAACTGCACAAAAATCTATTACCAGCCATTCGTTTGGAGCATTTTAATGGCCAACGATGTGAAATAATGCGATATTAATTTGGAGTAAGCACGAAGGACTCATTCCAGCGATGGAGCAATTGATATTCTCATCGCTCATAATGACACCAAATACCCAAACAATCTGCAATAATCGGCTTTATGGATCGAGTTTTATCATATTTGACTCAAGCAGGAACTCAAGCGAGTGAGATCGAGTGAGCGAGTCCTTTGCAAAAAACGAAGGAATGTTAACCGCAGCACCAATGAGCTTCTTTATCTTTTTCAGTAGACTATCTCGTGCTACCTTCGATAATTAAAAGATCAATTATTTTGAATAGAGGTGATCTATTCCTAGTGCGGGCGGAGGTTTCCTAACAAGGTCCTTGGCTATTCAAACAGTTTCTGGTCGGCCAACGATGAATTGGAATCCATTTTATACACTGCGGGTGATTTCCAAGTACCTCCCAGCTAGCGCTGACCAGGAACGTTGATGCAATCGATCCGTTCCCCGAGGAGATAGGTCTCCAGGGAGTAAAGCCATTAGATTTATTAGCTTATTGATTTATTTATTCATTCTGTCCACACCATATGGAAGCCCGTAGTGTTCACCGTGCCAATCTCCTCACGGGGACCTCACGGAGAGTCATTGGCGAGGAATTCGCGAGCACTGCGCCCGAAAGCCCCACAATTGAATAAAGTCATGAGTCTACCCCGAGGCGTTCCAATAATCTCTCCATTCGCAAATTGGCCATCGAGACAGAGGAGACTAGAATCAATCGGGCTGACCGCTCCTATGTCGCTGTGTAATGGGATCACATCATTGCCTTTTCGGTGCGACGTGTACATTACGGTTTTGATTTATTGGGACAGTTACATCCATTAAACGGACTTCAACAACTCGTTTGGCACGGTTGGAGCTACGGCGAAGGAAGGCAAGAAGGTCAGCAAGTATTTGCATAAAGTGATAGCACCGGTTATGGATGCATCTCAGCAGCATATCGTATCTGCATTTCTCCTTTGAGTTGGATGATATCGGTAAGAAGAAGGTCCAAGTAAATTTGCATATGGAAACGCGCATTGGAATTGTTTAGCTGAGATGCAACAGAGCAGAGATGGATCGTTGGCAAATTTGAAGCAAGAAAAGAGTCACTGCATACTCCTTGTGACATAAAACATTATTCAGAAGCTTATATGACTCTATCAAATACGTTAAATCATGATCACGGCACAGCAGCAGACCATGCTGCTTGCTTCAACAAAATGTACACAGAAGCATTGTTTGTTTTGTCACACACACGGTCGATCGCGCGCACGATTGATCGTGGCGATGTTATTTATTGTTTTGCTCCACGTCCGAAGCGAAAGATCAAAAACACATTTCCGACCAATAAATATCATGACATGTAAGCCACCGGCGAGTGCCAGATTGTCCACCCCAGGCAACCCTCCAGCCAAACGGCTCTTGATATAGATCATGTCGGCATTATAAATTACGCCCCGATTGTTTCAGTAATCCATCACACACACACAATGTAAGCTCGTGCGGGCAGCGCTGGCTTGTGGACGAATATCACTGTCAAACTGGAAGTCCAACTCCACACAATGCTCCAATCTGATCTGCACACTGCGGGAGGGAAAATCGTGAAATTTGTCCTCACCCTCATTAGTCATGGACATTGCCTGTGGTCCGGACTCGGCCCTCGGGTTCTTTTCGCATCAGATTTGATGTAGAGCCATATTGGGATCTCCCCGTTTCCCTGCGCTAAAAGGCTCTCCTTCTGCCATGCGAACATATTATAAATATTCAAATTATTCAGCCAACGCTTTTAGTCACAATTTTGCACGGAGTAATCGATTGCGATTGTGGAGCTCGATTTGGGACCGAGCCTCGTGGACTCCGATCCACGGCTGGTCATTGAGTAGACGCCACTGCATCTTCCCCAAAGCCATTTGACCAGCGCCATTCGTCCATACACGGGTTATCAGCAAATTGTTCGAGCAAGTATCGACAACAGGGCCGTGCCGGTGTTTGGACGAGGGCCAAAGACCTGCTCACACTAAACGCCACCCATGAGGTCGGTCGGTCGGTCGGCCGGTTGGTGACTCCCTGAGGATCGAGACCACACCGGGTGGAATAAGTTTAGTACGAAGCGGCCGTAATCAAGCATTCAGATGCATATTTAAAAATGCTCCGGTTTCGCGTGTACAGAAGCTAGGGCGAGTAGTTAGTTGGCAGTGCGGCGGCAAGCTGGGGGGTGCCATGTGCCAGAAGAGCTTTGCCAACCTTTGGAACGCTTGAGAGTACGTGGTTACGGTTGGGAAGTTTGCTGACCATAAAATTATGATATGCAAATTTGAGAAATCCTGCACCCGTGTTGGCCCTACTGTTAGCGAGACCCGGGTGATCGTGAGCGATTTCTATCGATAGCTCAGGAAACGCAAAGCCAAACAAAGCTATGGTAAGGTACGTGTACCGAAATGGGTTCGAAAATAATTCATTAGTTTATCTTTTCCACACATTCATTCAGAAGATCGCCATGCGCGCTTAAAGGTTGGGGAGGGAAACCCTTTGGCTAAACGATTTGCATTACCTTTTAGATCGGCCAGCAGGACAACAGCGGCCATTAGAGTCAAACATTTCACCACCCAATGAATCGGTACGGGAAGAGCTATCGGTTTTGCGTTTTGTATGGTTAATTTTCTTCCTTTCTTGTTTAAGGCCGTACTATCGATGGGAAGGTACACGGAAGGGAAAACAATAAATCAATATAATCCAAGAAGTGTATTTGTTTGCTCCATTTTTAGCGTTTATTCATAGTTTTATTATTGAAACAAGAATGAAACAATCAAAACACAAGAACTTTGGTAAGAAAACAGTACATAATGATTTTTTGGGATAAATGCATGATTTTAATCAAAAAATTGATAGTGACTTATCTTGATAGAGACTTTATTACATGAAAGAGCCTCTTCAACACATAAAGTTTGTAAATATGATCTTTTGAATGAAATTAAAAGCTGTGAATGTCCATTAACTCCTTAATTTTAGTAAAAACATCTATACTCGGTTTCACTTCCGATGTCAATATACGCAATTGTCCATCAACATCATTTTAAGCTTGGAATTATTGTGAAAAATACTTCCACTAAAATGAAAATTTATTAATATATAAAACATAGGCGGTCTCACAGTACAGTCCGCAACAGCCCAAAGGCAGTGGTACAGGCAGGCCTTGGCCGACAACGGTTCTTGAGCCAAAAAAGAAGATAAGAACATGATCCCGAACATTTGAAATATATAGATTTGAGGTTAAAAAACGCATGAAAGTTAAAATAAGTGTAGCTATCAGTTATCATAAAATCCTCTTTGAAAGCATATTAACAACATAATTTAAGCATGTTACCGATTTTTTAAATTAATTTTCTTGGAGTGTTTTTTAATTGGAATTCTGTTTCAAATTTCGAACATTTGAGGCAACACTTTTTAAATTAACAAAAATTTCAGAGATATGAGGAAGCTCCTTGTGCTAGAATTCTATAAGATTCCAGTTGTATTCGTAACATTACTAATCAGGTTCCAATTGATAATTGCAACATAAAACAACGCTAATCTCCGTATTCATGGAATGCCATGGAGTTGATCCTTCCTTTCTGCACCGATTACTCAATACCTTCCCTATCGGCCGGATCTTGTCACGATCGGCACACTTAATTGCATTTTCTTCGCTTCTCCCGCATTTCCCGAGTCCACCCCAAAGCCAAAGCCAAATAAGTGTCTGTGTGTCTTTGTTTTAATCCAATCCAGAAACTGGAAATACTCGTTGCCCGCTATCACTGCACCGACATCATTCTAAGCAAAGCGCGGGAGCAGAAAGAAAACGGCGCTTTGCAACACCTGGCCTGCATTGGTACTCCAACTCCAATGGGGTAGAGTTGTTCACCTCCAACACACACACACACACACACACACACACAAATACACAACATATCCGAAGTCATCTAGTTCCACCATTAAAACGAAGCAGAAAAAAAAACGGAGAGCTAACGAGAGTTATGATTTATAAATGCGAATAAATTAAAGATCGTCAGCGAGGATGACAGATAAATTTAACCAGCTTGCAGCTGTCGCAGTCTAGGAAGTGATCATGACGCTTTCGGCGACTACCGACGTCGTAACCTCTTCGTCACATCAGCGAGCGCGCCAAAAGTTCACCGTTTGCTGGCGGGCCTGCAGCAAGGCACCCTCAGCGATCAATCTGTTTTGCTGTATTCAGTAAGGGCAGAAACAGTGAAACCCAAACCGCACGACCATACCCTACGATGGCTTCAGGATCTGTTATGGCCCGGGGTGTCAAACAGATCGTGCCGTACGGTGCCGACACCGTGAGCAAAAGAATCAATGAATATCTAATTATTCACGCGTTCTCACTGCTGGCTCACACTGGGGAAGAGTGTCCTGCGCTTTTGTCTCGTTCTGAAGGTCTGGCACGCTGGCTAACAAACCGACCCTACTGCCGCTACTGGAACGGTATGCGCTCGTCATTCGCAATTTAATTTAAACCGATCATGATTTAGATGCTCTCCGCGGCGTTGTCGTGTCGGTTGCGTCGCAGTGCCGCTGCTGCTGTTGGACTGAGCTCAGGAAGTCAGCTCGGGAAGCAGCAGCCTTAGCACGAGCCACGAACGCTTGTTTCACTCGAGCCCGGCATGCCGGCATGTGGTTGTACTGGAGCCAAGGCTCGGGGAAAAAGTGGAACAAAGTTTCAATTAATTTAATTCCGAGCTGCACAAATCATGTAATGCCACACTCTATCGGTGCGGTTGAATCATCGAGGAAAATTGAATTATGTGCAGTAAGTGGTATAGCGTGCTCTCTGTGTGTGTATGTTGCGATTCGTGTCTTTGAGCTTCACGAGAGGTGTCGTTCCTGTTGAGATGGATTTTAAACCCTTAAAACGAATCAGCTTCCTGAATAATGAGACATTAGTGTTTTTAATGAATAGTTTCGCCCCAATGTCTTTCCAAACCGCCCAACGTTTGGCAGTTGTCTGGTACGAAACGCACCATAATGGGTCGCATTAAACCGGTGAGTTTCACTCTCCGGCATAAGACACGCAAACCTCCTTTTCAGCTTAAGCACCTCCGATAATCTTCACGTGACATGAAAGAGGCTTAATTAAAACTAAGCGTTCGGCAGCGGAGGAAACTTCAGCCTGCTCCACCGCTAAAACCCCACCATTGGAATGCAATTTGTCTTCTAGCAGTCGGGCTCGCGCTCTTCTGCCCTCTCCAGCCTCGGCAACGACTGTCACTCACGGAATCTGGCGAAGAATCTTTGTTTTTCCGTTAAAAAAATAAAACATCACACGTACTGGCGTGTCACACAGTGCAAAACTAGATCCGCGCGCGTGTGAGTGTGTGCGTTGGCAAATATTTATGGATGCTGTCCACGCACTTGATCTAAGTGAGGCACTCGTAGCGGTGTGCGCTAGCGCTAAAGCTGACACTCCAGTGAGCCTGTTTTTTTTTTGCAAGTGTCCATGCGCTAGCGTTGGTAAAGATCATGTGGTGAAGCTCCCCGGCCAGCGTAATGCGTGAAGGACAGTTTATGGGCATCGCTTCTAAAGCATCTCCAGCTGTTGTTTTTATTTTACTCCAGCGCGCTGCACCCCTTGCGAAATGACACCCCGTGGCAGAGTTCACGTGTTTTGTGCTTAATTCTTCGTCACATCCCAGTTGGTGAGGGAGAGCGCATCAAATTACCACCCTCGTCCACGTGCTAGGAGCACATAAGCGACGCGCACTGTGCCGTCCTGTCTCGTCTTGGAAGGGTAGTGCCACCTGCTGGGACCAAGCCGCGGACCTGCTGGAGCTAGTATCTGGAACGCTGAAGAGTCACAGCCCCATAGCCTGACTGATATCAGTTTATCCGGCTCGCGTTTTGCATTCCAGCACGAGTGAATACCGGTTCCGCGGGGACGTACATGTGAATCATATGCGAGTGGTCAGTGTGTACACAAGTGACAACAACGCGGCACCCCAAACGCAGGTGAAAGCTGATGAATTATTTTGGCGGCCACGGGTAAGTAGTGCGAGCGCAAAACAAATTGTAATTTAACACTTCTCGCCCGCGTCCGCCGTGTGAATAATTGCTCTTGATCTGTGTGTCGGAGGCGAAGATGCAAGCTGCTAGCACGGGTACGATCCGGCGCACTGCAAATGCAGTGCAGCGCGCGCTCGTCCCGAGTCCGACCAACTGTTATCGCTGTGTTGCGCCGTGTAAAGGCTATCGGCGCGATGTGGACGGTTTTATCGCGCGCTTATCGGATGATAAATTTACAAACAGGGAATGCAGCTACTGTCCGAGGCGGCTTGTTAAGATTGCGATCGGGCCAGTGTTTGACCTTTCGATAGTGTTTGCGGTGCGATAGTGTTTGACTTTGATAGGTGGAAATAATTAAAGATCTTACTGAGATTAACGAAAAGCAGCTTGATCTAAAAGGGTTTAACATTGCTGCCTTAGTAAAAGGCGGAGTTTAAAATTGAATAATTTGGTAGATTAGCACCGTGTCTAAAACCAAGTACTATTTCTTCATATACGATAATAATTCCTATAGATTATGGCATGAACCATTCATGCAAAAGAATGTTTAATATTAACAAACTGTTTGGAACCAAATTATGTTTATGCAACAATCAATCACAAGGATCAGCTCAATATTATGACGAGTATTCAGCAATATACATTATTAATGCGGACTAAAATAGTTATTTGCTCTGATTTAAACTGAAGATTACAATGTTGTGCCATTTAAAATAGTTTTTGACATTCTACCAACAGTCATTTGCCAATTTATTTGTCAAATCAGTACAATTTGCTCAAAGAACTGTCAAGTTAAGAATATCGTCGATATCAGGTATGACGCATATAGGGGAATATTCTTTACTACTCAGCTATACCTGCTTGACTTCTTCACAAAGGTAGAAAATTATGGTTTTCATAGTTTTGAAAACTACATTTATGAATGCAAGTACATCAATCTAGTAAAACAAGTAGACAGTAGTTTTTTTATATAAAGTTATACAGATGTAAATAGTTAAATCGTTAAATAGTTTAACTTTGTATGAATTCTTTTCGTCAATTTCCAGTTAATTTCCAATGTCATCAACATTTTTCATTGCGTGCGAATTTGACAGTTCTTTGTGATGTGTTGAAAATCATGTGAAAGAATTTAAATTTTATTGTGGTGCCATCACAGTGTGTGACAGCTGTTGAAAAACATCTTGGAAGTGCTGAATAATGATGTGCACATTCTAAAGTGACTTAGACAACCATGTATGATGTTTATGAAATACTTGGTACGCTTGCCCAAATTAAGGCTCTTGTACCCAAAGTAACTTGATTAATATTCGGCATGGTCAATAAGGTATTTTGAAATGTTTTGTACAATCTTACAATGAACTAAATACTTTTTTGTTGAGAAGAGCTTTTAAGTTATTAAATTTATGCGTCCATCTGCCAGTTAGGCATACATTTAATATAATACAGGTCAATCGACAAAAATCTCTCACAGAAACATAAAGTACTCTCTTTAACTTTCATAACTATTTAACTTTAATAACTCTTTTACAACTAACTCGATTAATGAAATTAACTCCTGCAACACATCCTCCTGATGCACAGATCGATAGAAACTTAAAAAAGAACATTGCATTCGACATTAAATTTGTAAAGCTGCACCCAATTACCTTCCTCTCGCATTGCGGCTATTTTTTCTTTTCCCGACACGCTTTCCCGGTAGTCGATCGGCACGATGACACGACCATTGCTGACCTCACTTTACACGCGATTGTCACCCATTCGAACGGTTCCATAGGGAAACGAATCCTCCTTCTGAGTCTAGCACGGTAGTACTCATTCCGTCGGTGCTTTCCTCTTTCATCTGTACTCGGTGGAGGGTGGACACGAACAGGAACGGCCGTGTAAAGACAAACTGCACCAGGATCGCAAACCATCCAACGTCACGTCCAAAACTTCCAGCTCTAGCACGTCCATCGAAACCACCACAACAACCACAGAAACCTTGCACAACATCATGCTTCGCTGTGATCTATTGTGTGCGATATCGGCTACCAGAGTGAAACACAGGCCCAACATGCCGACCGTGCCGAGATTGGAAGCCCCGGAGGAAACCGGTGTCACACACCAGTGGCGTTACTGTACCGGCCCGTGCAGTAACTGGCTGCTACAATTTTAATCCCAGTCGATGGGTGTTGTTTGAAAAATACACTCCAATTTAAGAACATGCACTTAGAAACGCCGCCCTCCCGGTGCACCTTCGCACACCGAGGATAACGGCTTTAAAACACCAAATTATGAGACTTTTGACATTAATCCTAAAACGGTCCGGTGAGCACATAAATTACACGTTCAGCATAATTTAACGCTTTGTTTCGAAGCGCGCGCATGGTCGTTTTTTTTTCAGAGTTTTTTGCTGTTGAAGCTTTAGCGAGCGACACACCCCACAGTTTAAAAGCGAGCGGGCCCCAGCGCAGTGTCGTGCACTTTATGGTGCAATGGCAGAATGGGGAGTTTTTTTTTTCGCCAGGACAGCCAGAAGCAGCATACCGATGGTCATGTTTTGTGCTTGGAAGACCTGCTAAAGAGAGATGCCATGTGCTGTGGGCCCAGACCGAAAGGACAAGGTGCAGAAGATTGATCAAGGGTTGGGGGGGGAGGGGGGGGGACGGATCGGCAACGGAGAGAAAGAACACCCCGAACTCTGAACGAAAGACAAAACACCCTTTCGCCTGTGCGGTGTGCCCTCCCTGGGTGGCTCGTGCGCCCGTATGTTTGCCGCATGACGTGCAATAAATTATGCAAAGCGATTTTTATGTCCCGAATTCAATTAAACGACAGCAATGAATATTTATGATAGTGTAATTGTTCAAACCTTCAGCGAGCCGATGGCGCGCGTGCGCTGTGGTGTTGTCACGTCATCGATCAACAAATCACCAATGCTGTGGTTCCTTCCTTGCCGTTTTCAAGATCAGTGAACCGAAATTCTTCCACTTCTAATACAGTGCGGGTCATTTTTGTAAGAGAGTTCGTTAGTTAGAGAGGAAGAAGAGATACGTTATTGAAATTGCAAATCTACAAAAACAAATCGCAAAAATAATACAGCGCACTTAAATTGGAGTAAAGTAGGTTCTATTTCCAATGATTGAAATTGCTATTAAAAGTATCTAATTTGCTACAATATTCAAATAACAGTGCACTTGCTTAGATTCCCCTCACTGTTGCGCCAATTGAGGTTTGCAAGATAGTCGCATTCCATTGCAAAACATTCGAACCATCCCCACTGGCCATCTTAAATCACCCAGCTGCAGCTAGTAAACCCGGGAAGCAATAAAGGTGTTTTCTATCCCTAACCTTTTACGACCAGTTGATTCAAATGACGGTCCGTGCCGTGCCAGGCCCGACTGCGTGCCATCGAAATGAGATGGAAATTTATAGAGTGGCAGTTTTACGGTGATGATGCTTTCCAGTTCGCAAGTTCCGAACCGATCAACCACTTCACACCTTAGCACACCATAAATTGGTCGTAAAAAAAGCCCATCCGGAGAGCGTCCACGGTGCTGCTTCGTTTTGTTCGGTGTCAATGGGTTGATGAGCCACATTAAACGTAACGGATTGGCTGAGCCGTCTAGACTGGAGGCGAGTTTTCGCTAAGTAAGCCAGATAGTTCAGGACCGTTTTTCGAACTTTTTTCTTTTATCCTTCCAGACAAGATTAGCGCGCCTGCCAGCTCTAACCATGAATCTACTGGAGTAGATGAGTTGAGCTGAACGGTAAAGGCTCGCTGTGCAACCACTGTGTACCGGGCGGAGGACGTGGATCATCGAGATAAAAAGGCAATAAATATCCAATTCGAAGGCAACCGGAGCAACCGAACAAACACACATACACACACACATGATGGAACAACCGTAGCAGAAACGAATTCGATCGTACATCAAGTATGCACCGCTGGTCCAAACATTGCAACATTGTAACAACGCCAGCGCCAAGGGTAAGCGGGCAGCGAAACGGTGGATTAAGTTCTCACTCGTTACGCGAGAAATGGAAGAAAAATGTGAGGGCGGAAGGAGAAATATTATTGATAGCCCGATAAAACAGCTGTTTGGTGGTTCATAAAACTTGTTCCTCGTAATGTGGGGTTCGATCCTTTGCATCCACCTTTCAGTTCAGGTGAACGCTATTTGTGCAGTAGTAAGTGGCACAACGTTCGGCCCTTGCGATGGTCATGTCAAAATGAGCTGTGTCACGCCATTTAGCAGCGAAAGAAGTAGGAGTAGTGCGAGAAAAGAAGTCGGTTTCATTCATAACTGCATTGTACATCATTGCGCGGACGTTGTAGCTAAGTTCCAGGCGTAAAGCAAGCTTTGAGTAAACATGGCATCTGTGTATGGACATGACTACAAAAACCGGTTGCATCTATAATGTACTGATGTGTGGTTAATAAATCTTTAATTAAAATTAAAACAAGCACTCTTACAAATTTATTTCATTTTAGGTTGCCTGGTGCTCTTCTTCAAGAATTTTTGTATGAAATCAAATATGTCTGTGAGATTTCATCTAAGGGAAAAGATTTTTATAGCAATTATTTAATACTTCAAAAATTTAATCCATCACAAAGATTATTATTTATTGTGATCTTGGATGAAATTGATAATGATCACTTGAATTATGATATTGGAAATAGCCTGTAAGGTGTTTTTGGTACAGCGTGATAACCTTTGAAATCAAAACACTACTTTTGTAAATAAGAGATCAACAGACTTAGAGTTGAGTTGATATAATGAACTCAAAGTTAAGTTGTCCATACAAAAATGCATGAGTTAAGCTTCAAGATACCTCGATTTGAGTTTGATGTGAAATAAAACAGGTTTTTCAGTGACAAATAATCCACTGGGAATAGAAGAATTCACTGATACAATGAGAAAGATGCTATAAATTTCAAATTTAGACAATTATAACACTAGACATGACACCTAGATGGGTTACAGATGTCATCATTCTGGTTATAAGAATATTTAGAGATTGAATATCTAGAATTAGAGCATACACCTGATCCTGAAATATGATTTATAAGGTAAAGACTACTATCAGGAGCAAGACCAGGACCAAGCCTAGTGGGATATAAGGGCCTAAAGGTAAGTCGAGTTATCTAGCCAATATTATACGAATGTTTCGAATCTGGGACATAAACAGATAAAGTTCAAGATCGATATTGAGGACCAATTCAATGCATAATAACTTGTTTATCCTTGGACAGATGAGACAGCGTGAAATCGCCTCAGAAATAACTTATTGAATAAAGCCCTAATATACGAAATAAACAACTAGGATCAATAAATCTCTCTGCTCTAAGACCTTCAAACAATCTCTCGAGGCTGATATTTATTCTCAGATTTAAAGAAGCTAACTAGCCCGCACATGTTTAATGATTTTTTAACGTATAATTGAGGTGAAGAAATTATTCTTGAAATTACAATTTCACACTAGAATCAAAAATTTACACTTGTGCGAAGATCTTCCGAAAGTATAAATAACATAGACTTGCACCTACGCGAATATGCAAATCAGTGCTAATGAGAATGCATCTTGAAACTATTTTTCTTTAGAATTGCTTGTAACAAGCTGCAACAAAAAAAAAATCATTCCATTCCCCTCCATGCTCGATCAACCGTTTAATCCCAAAACACCCAAACGCAATCAAGGCTTTGCGTCCCTTTTAGCGCTCGATTGTAATTTGTCAAGCCGTCAGTCCAATTCGCACTTGATTAGCGATCTATACGGCCAGCCACCTTTTTACACCGCTTCGCAGACACACCAAACCAAACATTTCGCCCCTCAAGGGAAGTCCTGCCTCTGCAGCCTTCTACAAGTCTCACCCAGAGGCCCTCGCCCACCTGAGCTCCCCCCACGTGCCGCAGCTAAATGTGCTTTCCCTTGAGGCGGACACCGATTTTCACCGATGCCGCGGTTGGTCCAGCAATCCGTTGAAAATGGGAAAATAATAATTGTACTTCGCACGCCACGCAACGCGCAACCGCCACGGTATCGGGGTGTCGGGATCGGGACACCGCGGAACAAATTCCCTGCGAGATATTTTGCGCTTCGTTAATACACCGAGCGGCTGGCGGGCGGGTATCCGGAGAAGCAGTGGAGCAGTGGAGCAGTGGTTTTGTTGTTTTGGGTGGTTATGGCAGTTAAAACTGGATCGGTGGCGGCTAATCAAACCGCCGTGCAAGTGGGGCTTCGCGCGAGATTGATTGAATCGTTTTGCTGCGCGAGTGTGGCGTGCTTACGTGAGACACTTTGGCACGGGAAGACCGCCCGGAGGGTAGAACGGAGAGGGCTCCGGTATAATGAGCTTGGGCGGCGTCGCGTTACGCTAGTTGCGCCGTGTTCCCGGCAGCCGTGCTCCGTGGCGTTTATCATCGTTTACTTTCACGGGATTAATTTGGTTTTAAATACGTCTCGCACCAATCAAATCATTTCTGTCGACGCTTCGTACCTGTTGATTGACGACCACACTGCCGGATTCAAGGGAGAAATACTGGAGAAGCGGTAAAACTGAAGCAACGATGCACTTTACACAGTTTCAGAGCACTCAAAGCACCCGATAAGTTGAAGCACGGAGAAGATATCATTGACATTCGTGACTTGTTGTATGTGGCGCGATAGTTGTTCATTCTGTTTCTTGAAATTACACAGGACAGAGCATCTTCGCATCTTCAAGAACTACTAAATGTTTTCTTTTACTGCAAAATCAATTACAAAATCTCTCTCTCTCTCTCTCTCACACACACTTCGCCAGCTGACATTAATTGTTCAACACGCTTTAATGTCTGGCAAAACATTGCCACTTGCAGCCGCCCGTTATTGCCGCTCCACGTCGATTTGTTCCGCCGTCGTGACAGAGTCATCGACACAAGCCATACAATTGTCACGCGCTACATTTAATTGCATGTTGCACAAATTAAAGCACCCTGCTGGAACTTCTGCACTTCAATTAGCGTACCCTTTATACTCATTGTTATTGGCTGCTGCTGGCATATTGATTTCCGTTTCAGCAGACTTGCCTCTTTTTGCTTTAGCCTTGCTGCGCTCTACATACAGCGCGCTGACGATATTGCAGAGGGTCGGGTTTGGAGTGGGTGGAGCGTGCAAACTCATAACCGAGAGCAACATCGGCCTGGCGTGGATCAGGTTGTTTAGAGACAAGCCTCCCGGCACCGATAAAATCAATGCGCGATCGTGCTCGTAGCTGCAGAAGAGCTTGGCAAAGAGGTAAGCTTCTTCTTGCTCGGCATCGGTGAGGTAATGCCCGATATCTTCGATCGAGCGGAACGATGCCGCCGCCAGTTTAGAAAAGGACCGTTTTATTGTTAGCTACAGATTGCTTTTTTTTAACGTCCACTTCTTCCCCCACTGCAGCTCTCTCCCTTCCGGGGTTTTAATCCGTACTAATTGCAACGACAGCTTCCACGGCAGCAGAGCTGGCTGCCAAACGTGGCCATTTTTTTACGCGACACACGAAGGGATCAAACCCCCCGAAGGGGCTATTTTTCGAGCGAGGGAAGAGGTTTCGCAAACGAAAGGTTTCGCGCAACTGTCGATATTTTGCTGAAAAATGGCCGCACCGAAGCGGAGGAGCAAAAAAACAGCGTTTAAGTCATTTGGCAGTGGCGATGGTCAGCACCGAGCACCATCCGAGCGAGTGTGTAGATCCCCTCAAGGGGATTTCCAGGGAGCGGTTGTACGCAGAACAAAAAGGGTAGAAAATCGGGGTGTTTCGATTTGTAATGGCATCAGGCGGAGATCGAGCGCAGTGCCGAACCCTAAGGGATGGTGGTTTAATTGTCATTATTAATCAATAGTGCTGATTATTCGATGGCCCGGATCACGGCAACCGGCCGGGGACTCCGATTCGCTTGTGCAGATTTTCTCAACCCGATGCTTATGGGGAAACCAAACGACAACACGGGAAACCACCGAGAGGAGGTGGTGAAAATCAATAGCTCGGGTTCGCTCTACTTCTTCCCCCTCGGGGCAGGTTTAGCGGATGAAAGCTGGCTGTCGATGATGGCTTTGCGCCTGCCTGATGCGCCGCGTACGCCGAATGTAGCCGCTGCCGAGCCGCCCCGACGATGATTAACGCAATCAACCGGCTACATAAAACGCACCACGCTGCAACAGTGTAGCGAACGAGTTTTAATTAAACACACGGTGACACGGTGTGACGCGCGCTTTTGAGCAGCCGCCATGTGAGCCTTTTGCGTTTGCAGTTTTAATTTGCCGTGCGTCCGCTGGTTACTGACGGGCACCAAAGACGCAGGTTCGGCCAACTGGAACACTAAAACGCTCCTTTCCGGAACCAACGCGCTGGGGTACGCTTCTGGCAGATATTGATGAATTTAACATCGAGTTTGCCAAAGCGCCCGATAGCCTTGGGGTGTTGAGGCAAATCAGTGGTACAAAGTTGCAGCTGTTGCCGCTTTTCTCACAGTTTGTCATATTTGATTTGCCATTTAGCAGGCAAGGAATGTGTTACACCAGGGAAGCTTTGATCAATAACCTTCGATCCAACCAATCAGCATGATGATGGATTGCCGATCGCGTACGTGCCACGAATATCACATCACAAGGATTCTACTGCAAAGTATGTGGTAGCGAGCTGCATTCCTGCACGTATTGTTTTGCTCTCGCGGGACTAGCGCAACGCAACAAATGATCGTCGTGGGAAATTAAACCTTTGGTGAGCTACAAAACTATTTGTCCGTATTAGGTAATAACGTGTTAATTATTTAATGACACATTGCCTAAACATTCCATAGCTATTGCCTGCGATCCTTACGGCCTGAAGAAGTGATAATTATCACATGATCTCTTCAAGCTCCAAGAGTGTCTCCTCACGTCCGATCCAATCAAACCTAGAAGCCTGTTGATGCACCTTGCGCACAACCCAGTTTTACTTTGTGGTGCTGCTTTCCGGACAACTCCAGTCACAATGTGTACCAGGCGGAGGCCATTTTTTACGTCCAATGTGTCTTTATTTTCAAACGCCACCACTAGACATCCATAATAATATGTCCCCAAATCGCTGATACGTGATTATGGTGGATGTCTACCGACTGAAATCAAGCACGCTCCATGCACTGCGACACACTCCAGACATCAAAGGACTTGTTGCCGGAACATACCAACAGCTCTCTGCCGGGGTCCAGTGAAACCGTCTGCTCTCCCACCTGAAGCGCTAGGAAGTAATATCCCGATAATATCCACAATTAAGTGAAAAAGAAAATGCACATTAATATAATGCATGATTTATTGGCCGTACCCGCGTGCTGCACCGCATCAGTTGCACCGTATTAAAGTTAAGTGTTATTTATGGTCCAATTCTACTACTTTTGTAATATTTCTCTCCGCCACGCTACGGAACATTCCTAGAGCGACCTCGAGCTCCAAACGCACAGGTTGGGAAATGGAAATTCCTTCCCTCCTCCAAGTGTGTGTGTGTGAGCGATCCCAATCGCTGTTTCTGTGGTGTGTGGTGAGGACCGTGTGCGCAAGGTTTGTGCAAGATTTATGGACGCTCGTCCGTCCGTTGGAAAAAAAGACGCGAAAATCCACGCTCAACGGGGAATGATCTGGAGCCATACGAAAAACGGCAACCGAGGATCAAGCAATAAAAATCGTTCCGTTGATAAAATATTTGCCCAGCAGAACGAGCAAAAGCGGGAAGGTGAGGAGATCTACCCCGAGCTCCATTAGCAGACGATCTCCAGTAGAGCCTGTATCGCGTACATTGAGTGTACGTGAACAAAGACATCAAGTTCCATTAAGGGCGGATGAAGAAGGTGGATGACGAGGCGTAGGAAGCGAAACGATCAACTTGAGACAAAACTCAGAATCAATTGCAACAATTCGTGTCGATGAGGGAGTACATCTGTGTTCGGTTGGATGAATGCGGAGGACAGAAGAGCAGGTGGTGACAAAAACATCAAACACGTTAATCATCCGTGAGAGGGGAAAGCTTCCGTACGAGAAGTTCAGAGGACGGATCAAGCATCTCAATCAATCATCAAGCCCTCGTGTGGATCAATCATCCCGATCAGATCGCAACGTAATTGAATACCCTTCATCATGAGCGCGTGAGTAGAGTACGAGACTGTCACCCTCATTACTATGTGCCGGTTCTACACTAAGTAACATTTTTATGGCCCATTCCGGAGATGTTACACTGATTTGCAGGGAAAATAAATCTTCCTCTTGTTGAGCGCGCTCACACTGCAAACATTCCCAAGGTGACACAATCTAATGCCGTCCACACAAGACACATGCTCGGAAACCGCCAGTCTGTACAATGTGTTGCAAATAGTGCGGGCAAGGCTGAACCTCCATCCAACACACCCTTGGGCACTATTTCCCGCCCGCCCCGTGACGGTGTAAATGGTCACCCTTGGAGAAGCTTTTGTGACAACCTAACTGGAGGCCTTTGGGGAGTTTATTTTCATAACCGCAATAGCAGTCCGCAATTATCGCGCTACTTATGACTATGATATGACAGCATGATAATCTCTTGTTATGATGTGAGACATGCGCGCAAACGGGAAGCGAACGATGCAAGAGGAGAAATAAAACATGCCCGTGTGTTTGCGCATGTACACCGAACTGGCCCACAACAATGTTGCTGTATTTTGATTCCGGCACAAACGCAAACCCCGCAGTGCCTGATGCCTATGCGAAGCCATTAACGCCCACAGTGGCCCACGAGGGGTTTGCAACATTTTCCACACCTTTCTGGATTTGAGGTCCAGTTTGTGGTCCAGCAGTCTGAGGTACTTGTACTTGAGATCTGTAGGTACGCAGATAGTTGGGAACAATATGTTTGAGAAACATTGCAATTTCAATACAACATTACCACTGCCAGAGGTTGGCAGTGGTGAAACATGGAAGCTCTAAATAAAGATCTCACGCGTGCTACAGATATTGGATCTCTTTCAACTATCGATTAATTATAATCCCTCCAGAAATCTCCCTCCCCCAATCCGCGTTTGGCATCCAATCACATCGATCTGCTGAGATCGACATCTATATTTCGTGCGTGCAAGACTTGTAAACCGGCGAGGAGATCTCACTATCAAAGCCAACCAATCTTCGTGTTCTCAAAGCCAAAAGGACCCATGCGACCCTCATCTGAAGCAAACCATATGCCCCCACGATACGGCCCCATCGGCAATGTACGTAGGGGGTGCTTTGCCCCAACTCTACCACTATTTGATGTCTTAATTGTCTTGGTTAGCTGTGCTGTGCTGACTCTCTTTCTTCTCTAATTTCTTCTTCCTTTTGCCTGTTCAGCCTAGCAAACATTCACCGTGAAATGCACGTACAAAACGCACACACACACTCATGCCGTGCCTGGAATGTTTTAGAGCATGCCGAACGACAGGCGGAATTCAACTGTTGAAAGGGCGAAGATTTATATCGCTCGATGTGTCCGATGGGGCATGAGGAACTAATCGATGGATGGGGTGCTTGAGGTTTGGGGTTTTGTGTCTCATGCGCTCATGGGGCATAGATGCCTGAAGACATTTTAGTTAGCTTCAATAGCTCGATGAGAACACGCAACAAGATCCTGAAGTGGACTAACCATCAAACAGGCAGCATATCATGCTTTTAAGTCCTGTAAGCTGTGTTTGTTCATGGAGTGTTTCCTATTTGTTCATATTTGTTCAAGTAAGAGCGACATACCTTCAACTATGGAACAGTTGTGCACGCTATCTACATTCCAAACAGAGTCAAACGTTCAATTTAGCTACCTTGAATTGTTTTGCTACCATCTAAGGAACAATTAGTGATTGACAATTAACTAACAACTCCGCTAAAGTAGTGTTTAATTGCAAAACGGCCCAAAAACGCATAATCTTTACAAGGCAACAAATTATAACCTATTTCCACCATTTCAACTCGATCCCTCCGGGGACCAGTTCGTTCAAGGGAAGCAACGCAACGCAACATGAAACCCGATATCCGATAAATGGGAAGTCCCCCAACCGTACTGACAGACGGGTCCGTCCGACCGCGGATGACATGGCTGATCCTGACGATCGTGACATGACAAGTGATTTGCGCTAAATTAATTACGCCACTCCAAAGAAGGGCCGCAACATGCCAATAAACCATAATGAACCTCTCGAGCCTCGGTGTTCGCGCCGTTCGAGAGTTTGCTTCCAATAAGTCAGCTGGTTTTACAGCCCGCTGCCGATGCAGGACGCTCAATCTGACAACCTGTTAAGTAGCGTTGGAAGGCCATCGACTTGAGATGCTCTAATTTTAAGCCCTCTCCCACCCATCGTTGATGCGCTTCTGGTGTACGCCTTTTTATCGCCCTATTGCTTGAAAAGCACTTGCCGTGAGGGATGGTTTGACTTTCGATTCAATGTCCAATGCTGTTTACACGTTTAACTTCCCACTCCTTGCTGCTGGAGGAGTCTTGTCAATTCAATCATTCCCCAGTGTGGGATCCGCTTTTCCACCATCACTTAATCGGAAGGTGAGTTTTTATTCAACTTCTCAGCCTTCACTAGCGTTGAGTCCAGTGGTCCATCGGTGGCATGATCCGGGTTGGCATGCCTCCTTCCAACCGCTACCGGTGTTAACACAATATTTACGGATATGCATAAGCAACTTTGCGCCGCGTCCAGTGGTCGGGAAGTCCAGTCACGACACCGCGTGAAAAGGTGTTGATAATTTGAAAACTACATCGTGATCACGTCAAGTGTGTGCACCCGGGATCGAACCTCACTGGGAAGAGGCAAGCTTGTACAACAGCCCACAACCCACAGACATTCTACGATACGGTGCTTCATGCTCGAGATCTGATTTCAATTTGTGCGGAAGCATTAGCCGTGTGCGTCCTGGAAAATAGCACGAAGATGGATGGGCATCATTTCATTACGCGCGTGAATGGTTAATGCTGTCTGTAAATGCTGTAGGTCAGATAAGCGTAATGAAAGATCCTTCACAGCACAGACCGCACTGCATGGTGGGTAACGTTTTGTTATCGATTGGAAAAATTGGTTTAACCGATCGAGCACGATTAAATGCACGATTTTCTGTGGCGTTTTGTTGCTGTTTCAATATTGCCTGGTTTGCATTAAGTGTAATAACAGTAAAAAAGAAATGTGCCACAGTTGTCCGTAATTGAATTGCCTGCCAAAAGCCATCGTGTGCAGACAGGTTAAATGGAATGATCTCGCCTCAATCCAGCACTACACGCCTGCACCTTTCGGGGTATTACCTTTACGTTTAATGAGAGGAAAACTCGGTGAGTGAATATTGCATTTCTTTTTCAAAACGCTGCCACCTCTAGCTAGATCGTGCATTGCATAAGCTGGAATCGTTCCACAGGGTCAATATCGTGACCTGCAATACCGAGCCGGGACAGGTGAACAGAACCTAACCGAAAGCTGGTGCTACTATTGAGATATCTTTCGCTTTGTACCATTTCAGGTGCATCCTTCGCTTGCTTGAGCACGCTACAAAACGTTTTGAATTAATTGGGGCACTGAAATGACGTGACATCACCAAGCCCCTTCAACCAACCTACCACCGGTCGGTCAGCGTTTGTCAAGATTTACGGCCTCACTTTCATCGAGGGCTCGTGATGGCTCAATCTAAATCAATCAAGATGAAATTTCAGTCACGAGAGATCGGCACAAGCATCTCCACCACGCCGCATCGAACGCATCACGGCCGGTCGTCAAAGATCGTCGCTAGCTAGGGAGTCGGGCAATTACAGGAATCGAACGCAAGCCGAAAAGCCGGCCACCACGTACCACCGGTACGCTTTGTCGAGCTAAAGCCAGAACCGGCGGTGGAGGTTATCATAAAAGATCGAAGAACAAAGATAAACCGTGGGGTGCATCTTACGGTTGGTTCGTCCCGAGATGGCAAACGAAGAACCTGTTTTGCGATCGGAAAGCCACATTTCAGCACACTAATAAATGGCGTGGCGTGACGAGCGCGGAGAATCTTCAATCCAGATCATTACCGTCGATTCGGGAAGGATCGAGCATTCCGAACGCATCGTTATGGTACGGTGGCACGCACCCGCAAAAGGGTGCTAGGCGAATAGAATCGACTGATTAGCGAGACGATCCAGTTGACAGGAAGGTGATTGTACCTTCTTAATTATTATTTTAGAAACCGTCGAAACGAGAGGCGATACACCAATCGTCTGATGTTATCCCGAAGTCATATTGCTTCAATAAAAATAAAAAAAAACACTTGCAATATAAGTATCCTACATGCAAAACACTCCTTAATGTACAACATTTTCTATCCTGCAATACAATCACGATGCCATTTACATGGAACCGTACCATGATAATGAGACAGGGCAGGCAACACAGTGCTGGAATGGCTCTTGCCCATCCCATCCAATGGCCACCATATCGCAGAAAATCAAACTAAGCTCCCGGCTTAACCACACCGTGAAGCTACAATTTTGCCCTGTCTAACCGCCATAAAGCAAGCTTTCACTTTGCCTAATCGCATTGGTTCCAGCGTGCGCCTCCAGCGTCAATAACAAACTAAGGCTCTGGAGGAACTGGCGCACACTGCGACAAGGAGTGGACATTTTAGTCACTCAATAAAAACACAAAATAAAACGCAAGCCAGGTGTGTAAGATGTTCTAAAAAAAAGGAGACTAATAGAATGTATATGGTAAGCATTTAATTGTATTTGATCCATAGATTGACTCCTGCGGAATAGTATATGTCTACAAAAATATTCACGAAATCTTTAAAATCACTTTGTTCCGGTAATTGAATTTGAAATTAGTTTAAAACTTTGAAAAATCTGTCACAAACCGCAGTTGAAAGTGATGTTTGTATCAATAAATTCGAGTCATGTTAATTCATGTTGGAAAACCAACTAAGCCTCTGTGTGGATAAATGTAGCTCAATTACATTCAGTAGAATACGAAACCCTTCAAACTTTGATTACTCATCGCACAGGTACAGGTAGTCTCGCTTGTCATCAATCAGGGATCTTGGTATGATCCTTGATTCATCATCTCTTGAGACACGCGGGGACATAGGCTCTTCCTACCTGTAAGAAAAGCTGAGTTTTTATGCTCCTGAACGACCGCTCAGGTCACGTGAGCTACCTACGTTCTCGAGATCTGTAAATTCCTATGAACCAAACGATAAAAATGCTTCATCAGATACCAAATATTGTTTGACCTCAACAACTCAGCAAACCTGTGCAAGACACTTAATGACAAATACACAAATCAACAAACGAAAAGAAATGTCCTACCGTTTGCTGTTCACGGTGACATTGTGCGAAATAGTCCCTCACAAATATGAGTTTGTAGAGTTTGGATTAAAGTTGACAGGTTACGGGAGTAGAAGTTTTACTAATTGATTATACGAACACCATGGATGGGGGAGTGTGCACGGTGGCAGATCCGCTTGGCATGGTGCTGTCAGGTGTACAAAATACGTTTGCCAGCAGCTTAACATGCTGCACCTTCGTGGTTCCGTGGTACGAGGTTTATTCCGCTCAGTCTGTCGCACGACCGCACAGCAGTGGACGCAAAATGACAACCTGTTCAGTATGTATGAAAATATTACACGGTTGTTCGGGACTATATTTTTCTACTCAAAAGGTCACTTGTTGCTAACAATGTTTTAATAGACTTGTGGTAGTTGCGCCAGACGAATCAAATAATAAAGAACTAGTCTTATGATCAGATGTGATGAGTATAAAGCACGAAGGCATTGGTAAAATGGTTTAACAAACTTCTTGATCGTTTATGAACTTTACAATGAACTTTAAATATAAAATAAATAAACAAACTGGAACATTACGACTGTAATATGGGACCTATGCTTATGCAACTTATGCAGTCTATCTGCTTTGCTGTATTATCGAAGGGCCGCTCAGCAGCCTGTAAACAAATTCAGTCCGAATGTGTCCCCTATCTTGCCTCATCTTCTTCGGAGCGTAGGCGTAAAAAGCTTGGCTTCATTTCCTTCCTCCCATTTGCAATTATTTATGTCTCTAATTTAATTACCTACTCGCATTCGATGCCCGTTGACTCCATCAATTGGCCTCCTGTTCCTTTGCTTTTCCTGTTAGACTCTACGGACTGGGTGTACTAAAGAACAGCAGCATCAGCGCATTGCCTTGAAAAGAAAACTCGAGGCCAGATCACGATAGGTGGCTTCTTTGTTACGGTTGCACGGGATGCGAGATGCGTCCCAGGAACCGCCATCATTGCCACACGCTCTTCCATCGGTCCGTGAGCTACCGCTACTGGCCGGCGGTTCGCATTGCAGCTTCCTCTTCTTGCATTCGTTTGTGGGTGAGGTACCGAAGAAGTTCCAAATCGTGAGCGTTTCATCATACCCTACACTTGCTAAAAGAGAGAAAACACGCAACAATAAGGATTAATAGATACTTCCGAATGGAGGCCACGGATCTAGGACAACTCAAAACCTACCCAGCTGCTTTCCATCCGGACTCCACAGGAGGTGTACGATGCAGTCATCGTGATTGCGCATCACATCCACCACGCGATCCATCGACGCGAGCACAAGTATTTCGGGTGGTTTGGTGAGATCTATGGTTGGAGGTATAACAGAGAAAAACAACAAGAAGCAAAAGAAATGGGGTTTCAATTTAATGCGACTCTGCAAACGGCATTACATCGATGCCCTTTGCTCCTGCACCGTTTGCTGCTTTATTAAATTTGTATCATTAAAACCGATGTTGGCCGGAGCGAAATTGCTTCCCGTTTCGCGTTCTTGCCGTGGTTTACCCATGCTCATTGATCGAACCGATGGGGAGGACACAACCGCTGGCGCTGGGTGTGTAGCGCTGTAGCCAATCGTAATGGCCACAGGGAAGGAAGGGATCTTAAGGGACGCTGGTTGGAAGGTAGCAATATCAATAATTATAAGAGAGGGCACATGCTTGAGCAGACTCTAGCCGATAGCTTTGTGGAGCACTTGATCATGATTATTAGTTTTATTACATAGGGAGCATAGACTGGAATGAGCTTGTGTGAAGGCAAGCGAGAAAGGGATCAGTAGACAAATTTGAGTTTGTATCAAGTGAAATATGGACGCTAGATGGTAGCAGGAGTTCAAGTTGTTAACACTAAAACCCATAGACTTTCAATATTTCCTATCGAAAGGCTGTCAGGGATATTCCAATGGTTTGTTACAAAGTTGCAAACGTGCAAAGAGCTTGTAATCCATTCAATATTAATGTTTTAAGCTGTTTACTAAATTGTAAGCGATGTTTATGTTTGCTTTCTTACATTTAAACACATTTTTAAGATCATTTATCTTAGAGTTCTCTACAGGCTCTACATTCTGTTACAATGTTGCTTTGGTAAAGAAGGTTGCAATAATAAATGATTATGGCTTAAAAACACAAAAACTTTTTGTAACAATATTTTTAAGTGTAGTTGTTATGATCTACAAATCCAGTTATCAAGTCCAAGTTTTTGTATTGAAGTGTGATCAATAGGATGAAATGTAATCAACGTAACCAATCAATAGGCAATCTGTAAAAATGAGTAAAATAAAGACAATATGCTGACTCTATCTTGCACATCAAAATCTCAGAATGGATTAGAATAGCAGGTTTAAAATATTATTTTAAATTATTTTTTAATGCTTTATCAAATGCCAAGATACTTCAGTACAGTTTCAATAAAAAATGGTAAAACTCATTGGTGAAAACATCCAACCACAACAAAGACACTTGATCGTACACGTTCAGATCATTTCTGCGATTATGACCATTTCGTTCAACACCAAACTGTGTGTCTCGCTTTAAACACCATCAATGATAAATCTAACCTACCGTGTCCTAACAGTTCCAACCAAACCATTCTCGCACCCGATACCTCATCGACGTACAGCCCACATGTCGCGCACGCAGATGCATCTGCCCCGCGCAGCAATCTACAAACCGCGAACGATTAATCGCGTAATGACGTTTAATTACTACCTACCCGTGAAGGAGTAGCACACGACCAGCTCGCCGGAGAGCTTGTTGAACGAAAGCGTCGTCAAGATGCAATCACTCTCGCGCCGTTGATAGTACGACAGCACCTGGCGGCTCGGGACGTGGTACAGTGCGATCAGGATCGGTTCGCTGTCGGCTAATAAAATTAAACATCCTGTTTTGTAAGTGTCCGTGTGTGTGTGTGTGTTTGCGGCCATTTGCGTTCGGGCCCATATCAACCTGCCCAGCCACACTCACCGATCACAATCTCATCCTCGCGCCACGGATGCCAGTCGAAGAAGGCGCACATCGAGCTGTCCCAGTTCGTAATGGGCGCTAGGTGGCCGCCGCTCCAGTGCCACAGGTACAGCTGGCCGAGATCGTCCGCGGTCGCCATGTACCGGCACCCGCACGAGAACTTGATCGCGATGATCGACCCCTTGTGCACGCAGTACTTGCTTTCGTCCAGGTTAATGTTGGCCGCCGGCTGGATGCGTACGATCGAGATCTGACCATTGCCAAACCCGCACAGCACGTACAGGCCGCTACCGTCCCAGGTCAGACAGCTGATCGGGTGCTCCAGCGGGTCGAGCATCTTGAGCGAGCCGTGCCGCCCCGACTGCGGCCTGGCCGCGACGTCCAGGATGTTCAGCCACGGTCGGTTCATCATAAAAATGCCCATGGCCAGCCGGGTGCCCGCCGGCTCGAACGCGATCGACGTCGTGTACTGGGCCCGCAGCCCAATGATCTCGTCCGTGTTGGGGGTCCAGATGACCAGCTTTTTGCTGAAGATGGCCGCAATCTGCCCGGTCACGGACCAGTCGATGATTTTGTGATAGTACGTCTTGATGTTGGGCAGATCGTGCACGGCTTCGATGAAGCCGATCGGTTTGGTGCGCGGATGGCAGCTCCAGTCCAGCTTCTGCTGGTTGCTGTACGTCGGGCGGATGATGCACTCCAGCGGGCGCTTGATGGCGAACCGTTTGCACACCTGCCGGCTGGTGCTGTCCCGGAAGGACAGTATCTTATCGTGCGTCGAGACCAGCCCGAGCAGGCTTTTCAGCACGTTCGAATAGTGATGGGTACGCCAGTAGCCAGGCATCTCCTTCTGAAACGAATCGTTTTTGACGTGAGTGTTGTCGTTCTGTTTTTTTTTTTTAATTGTATTCGTTAAAATGTTTCAATCGACGTACCATCACCATTGGATCCGTTTTCTGTTCCGGTATGCTTTCCGCCTTGAACCGGCTCGATCGGGACAGTGCGTATCGACGGGGAATAAATCGATCGCCGTACGAATTGGGCAAAAAGTTCGCCGGCTGTTGAAGCTGTGGAAGTGGTAAGAACATTCACGCTATCACAACTCGAATACCAAGCACAGCAAGTACACCTTTTCGGTGTGCAATATCGTTGGGGCTCAAAGTCCCTCAAATGGTAATGGCTTTACCCGGCGTGTGCGTGTCATGCTCTTGGGGCAACTCCAGCAAAAGCCGTCCAATACCATTAGCCTTTTCAATGCACCTGAAAAACCGCGCGCGCGGTCGGGCCGTGCGTGATGGAATTGGGAACCGCGATGGCTTCGTGTCCAAAGTGGCAAGCGTGGCCTCATAAATTATGCTTCCAGCAGGGCGACACACAAGTGTAGCGCACACGTTCTGCGCAACTCTTCCTGTTCTGCACACTCTGCCCATCGGCGCTTTTGCTTTGAAGCGCAATGCTGCGCACCGGGGCGAGGGTGGGCTCATGAGCGCGTGCCACGGCCAATGTTTTGTCGTGCTTTCCGAGTAATTTATGGCAGTCCGGCGGAGCGAGAGACCGCACCGAGCAGGGGGGAGGAATTGATAACACGCCGTACACCGTTTCTCGCTTAACAGGTTGCGAAATCATGAGTGGTTTTTGGAGTGATTTTGCTGTTCTGGCTCAGCTTGGCACTACGAACAGGCTGGCAAGAATGTGTTAAAATGCTTGTCAAAGTTGATTTAATTATTGAACGAAATGCATATGTATTAAGAACTATGTAATAGCTGTGTAAACATACAAATTATGTGAAGTAAGATACATTTAAATTAGAAAATTAATGAGGTTATTTGAAGAAATGGTTATATCAAATGAAAATTTAAATAGATCACAAAATACGACAATTTAAAAGAAATAAATCATAAAAACCAAAAGCTTAAGCTATGCAAGTCGTTCCACAGTAATTCAAAAATGTTGTTCAAGCTAGTCTTGGAGAGAATGTAGCAAAATAACAAATCCAAAAACGGTTTAACTTTTTCTTCTTCTCTATCTCAAACTACTGAGAAATTATAAAAAAATATATGTTTATTAAAGGATAATTATTCAATTATTTATTAAAATTAAATAAATTATTATAATTAATAATTTGATTCGCAGGGTCAAGCTATCCAAAATGAAATAGAAGTAAAATTATTAAATATACTAAAAAACCACCAAAGCTTGGAAAGGGCAAAAAAATATTGTTGAAAAATGATTTAATTCCCAGGGTCAAGCAATCCTTCAATTAATATCAATTAATTAATTAAATATAAAATTAATCTTTTCTAAACATCATAAACATTGATAAAATTAAATTAAACAATTATGGCATTAATTGCAAGCAAACAAACAAACTGAGAGACGTCAAAAGCGAGAGAAAAAAACGACAACTTCAGCGTCATTGCCCTTCCACGCCATTCCAGCGATTGAAGTCTTTCGTTGAAACTGCAAGCGACGAACCCCACTACAGTGCGACCCGATCCGAACACGGGTTTACCGGTGAGCGCACTTGTGCGCGAACGCTCTTTACGTGCTCGCTCTTCCAACGCAACGTTTTCCCCTCGAACGAAGCAGCACCCGCCGTTCAGCCAAACGCTGAAATGGCGCGTGCACCGAATGGGCGAGGGCAGCACACGCGTGCCGAGATGTGCCTTGGTGCCGACCGCGCCTGCAAACCCTCCCCCCGAAGCAGCACGGTCAGCTGATGAGCAATTCTGGAGGTCGTTCGAGCGTCGCACGCGCGTTCATTGACGCTGCGTTTGCGCGAACAAGGCAAAACTAACGGGTCTCTGTGGCGGGCAAACACGTGCGACAGGCAGCACGCTGGATGCTGCTGGGATGCTGGAGAGACTTGAATTGTGTTTGGGAAAGATGAAGAGAAACACGAGCACTGGTGGGTCTACTCGGATCGACTCTACAGAGAGGATTATCTATGTTTTGCTGCTATTGCTTTTACTAGTAAGGCTGAAGAGCGGCGAGCAAACTGTCTCAACGGCTCTTAAGGTTCGGGGTGGGGTTGTTGTTACCATTTGATCTCCTACCTAGTTCTAATGCACTCCCTCTCTCTCTCTGTGGCTCTTGGGAGGCTGTATTGGACGGCGTACAAAAAGCTCCTAGACAGAAGAAATGCAAAGAGAGCGACTGAGACTAGATTAACCGTTTCCCCGCGTACGGAGAGAACTAGAGCAGGCGAAAGACGAAGAGACAGCAAAGCAGCAACCCCGTACTGTCTAGGTGCCTTGCTTCCCGTGTCTTGCCGTGTCTCGAGAAAATCGCTAGACAAACGATATCAAGCCCGATCGTGAGCCGAACCGAGGTCCTAGTTTAAACGCGAACAATTGAACCATTCGTGCAAGTGGAAGCATTGCTGGCTGCTGCAGTTTGTCCCCTGCATCCCGAGCGGTGTGGTTCGCTGATCGGGGCGATCACATGCAGGAAAGCAGCAGCAGTGAGCCCAGAAAAAAAAACAGTATGCAACCAGAGCATACGGTGCATCTGACGGACGCGATGCAGTTCAGTGAATATGCAGTGTTTGATGAAAGCGGTCGAGCGGTCCCAGGCTTACATGACGCGCCCCGAACCGGACGTGTGACGCCTTTCACCTAGCGCGGCTCTTTTTTTCTTTCTTTTTCGATCGAGTGCCGTTTGCTGCCCCGGTGCAGCTTGGGTGTAATGATTAAGCTGTTAAAGTGAGGCGCGCAGTGATGCTGTGAGTGATGAAACACGGTGCGTTCCGTGCTGGGAAAGGAAGTTGCACCGAGAGGAAGTTGGCAGGAAACGAGTGACTGCAAGCATTGGCAATTGTCGAAGTGTTTAAAGCGAACGGAAGTTTTCCTATTATGAAAGGAGGAAAAGGTTGGAGGTAATTGGGCCACACTTTCCTTTGTAGAGTTATAAAAGTGGTTTTACTTGCATTAGAAAACACGATTTGAGGCAAGTTGAGCTGAGTCTGTGAAAGTGATACTACTTTTTTATGAAATCCCATTAGAATGGTCTACTTCTTCATTTAGTGAACTTCAGCCATGAAAACTATTCTATCAATATCCTTTTTCAAGTGGTTTTGTGAAAAAATATAAAACAGAAAATAATAACTGTGCTGGTAATACTTATGCAAAACATGTGATTCAAAAGCTGCTTCAAAATTAACTCACAAAACAAAACTCCAATGTGGTAGACAGTCTTTACAAAACGCTACGGATCGTACCTTCATCTAATTTCATGGTGAGTATTTTTTTTAAATCCTCGGTTAAACTGTTCAAGCTGTCCAAGATTAACTTAAACTTTACACGACACCAGCCTTGCTGGAAGCGTCTGGAACTGACGCCCTGTCAGTTCCGCTTGTCCAGAAGCCAGCTCATAAGATCGAACACTGTCCATGGCTGAATACTGCGGCGGCTTCAGCTCAGGCTGCCACCGTTCGCTCACAATAGTAGGACCCTTTGTCCAGCTGGATGATGAGGTGAACCCGAATATTAACTCCAGCAGACAGGGCCTATCAATCTACCGAATTCCTGCCACTGCTCTCCGTCCTGACGCCCTCACCGAACGGTATGATGAACTGCCTATTCAAACATGGCACCAAACGGGATGATAGATTCTTCACCTCTCCCCTCTCCCATTGGTGTCTTTTTCTTTCTCTCCACTTTTTGCGCTGTCCAAAACGAGATCATAAGAGTGAAATGATGTCTACCCCTATATGCAGTAGCGGACAACGAAAACGAAAAAAAACTCGTTTTAGACGAAGTGGCCGATCATGTTGCATGAAATATTGAAAGGCGTGTTTGACCATTGGATTTTGAGCGGAAAATGAATCGAAAATTTGTGTCGGCTGTGCTTGGGCATGAAATTGGACGTTTCTTGAAGCGAGTGGATGACTATTTTCTGAGATTATTAGATACACGTTTCACCAGTAAATTGGATCAGCTGGATTAAATCTGTTACCTCTGCAGGACCAACGACCGTTTTAAACCAGAATTATGTGTTTTCCCCATGATCAAAAGCAACGAGCGAAGCATTTGTTATCATTCCCCAAGGCATTGATTAACATTTTTGCGAATGATAATAATAACTTTTACAACCGTCACAAGCTCTGCTTCAACCTACTCAACCGTTTCTCCTCTGCTCTAGCAGCGTATGGAATGTGGGGGCCAATGTCCCAGCTCATCGACTATGGGCGACCCCGGGCGTGCAAAATGCCACTGCTAAAGTGCCTTGCGGAACTGCTTTTAAATTGAATTTTAATAACAACCCCTTCTATCAACCAACCTACTGGGTTGTGAAGCGCATTTTTTTTCTCAACCTAAGCTCTCTACTAGACACCCGGAGAAGGCACGAACGAGCCCTTCAAATAGCCCCTGGGTAGTGTCGAAGCAACCCCGACGATCACTTTCGAATGATAAACGTGAGCTGATAAAAATGGCATCGGCACTCTCTCTCTCTCCGGGCTGGCCGGAGATGATGATGCTGGAAAACGATGCTTTTTTCGATCGAGGTCGGTAGCGCTGGAGAGCATTATGTTATGCTTCAGAAATCAAACCTCGTTGACCGGCTTGACACGCCGAGCCAGCGAGGAGAGGAGCGTTAATGTTAAAAGCGACTAATTATTTCACCCGAGCATAACTTCACAACCTTTAATTAAAGGCATGATCAGCGAAAAGGAAGGGCGAACGGGAGTAGCAAAACAACAACGGGAAAGATCCATCATCAGCAGAAATATAGAAAAGTAGATTCCATTTAGCCGCAGTGGTACAGCAGAAGCAAAAGAGAATATCGATATCATAAAGATCGATGCTGGCATTCCGTGACCATACTCCCCGTTAAAGGCGCATTGTTGAATTAATTCCGAGCAAAGGAAGAAGAGTGTCACCCAGGGGAGAAAGATTGCATTGGATGTTTTACCGGACCAATTAACAGGATGGTCCGATTTCCTGTCCTACAGCAATTACCCGTTAAACTGGTACAGTTTTCCACCTTACACAGCGCTCTCCAGTATTGTCCGAGCGTTCCGAGTACCATTAGGTGGTCCAGTGGCTGTGTGAGAAGGCGTTAATGTTTTTGTTAAATGCACGATTTACCGCAAACAATCATCAGCGCTCATATGCAATGTATGAGCATTGATTACGGCCGTGGAGGTTGTGGTTCCATTTCCGACACCAATTACGCACTCGTCTCCCCACAGCGAGACACCACAAAACCTGTTCCATTTCCAAGGCGGGAAGCGGTTGTCTGTGGTCAGTATTGTGTGACCAAAAAAACGCATAATTCTGTAGGTAGTTGAGGACTCTTGGGAGTCTTTAATAAGAAGACGATCCCATGGATGGGATGGCATCTCACTCGGATGACTGACGCATTAAATGGGATGAATTCATTCGTCTGTAATTAAGTTATTAGACTGCACAATCACGACCCAATGCAGCACTCGCCCGCCGCTCAGCCTGTCTGTCTGTTTGTCCGTGTGGATATTTACTCCTCATTTTGCCCATCATTAAAACATTCCCCGTCAGTCGCAACCGCGGCTGGTGATGAGATCGAAGGGCCGTGCAACGCATCCCGATGAGGCAGCCGTTTATGACGATTGGTGTATGCTTTTAATTAAAACCAGAAAGCAAACCGTGCCAGTGATTGCTGGGTCATAAGCTTTGCAAGAGGCTGCAGTCGAGGATGTAATCTGCCTGGTTGAGGTGTGATTATCGGTACGAGGTGTAATCAGTGTTTTATAATGCACTACGTGGGAAGATTTAAAGATGTGGATGTGAACTGTATAAAGCACTTGCGTTTCGTTTTTTACTTCCCACCGCTCACTCTTGCATTGCTCGGAGCAGTAAGAATCAGCTCAAATGAAACTTCTTGCCCAAAGGGCAGTTTGCCAATTCCAGTCCCAATCGTCCAAGTAGAAAGGACTTCCTCCAATCGATCGCCGAAACGATGCCGAAATGTGTTAATTTAGGTGGCACATTTCGGTTAATTATAATTATTGACTGCCACTGCACACACTGCGGCATGATTTGCGCAATCAGCATGCACGGCCAAATCAGCGAACACTCCGGCTCCGCATACATACATCGAATCCCCAAAAAACCGATCAGCGGGCCACATTAAGTTGTTTCCTTTCGGAGTGCGCGCACCGTTCAGCGCCATTCGATCTGCACCTTTTATGGGTACGATAATGAACGGCATGGCAACGGCAACCGGATGCAGTTTGGGGCTTTTTTTCTTCTTCTTTTTTTACTCCCTGTTAATACACCTGCAGCTATAAAGCGAAATGCCCAGTAGCTGAGATTGAGCAGAGATGATAAGAGTTGGTGTATAATTTCACCACAGCCCAAGTGGCAGCCAACCGCCTGCCGTCGAAATCACCTACTCAATCAATCACAATCGTTCCGAATTGGGCCACTTTTAAATGATACTCCCTTGCCAACATTACTTCTTGGTGCCTTTTTTTTTCTTCTTTTGGTAAGCTTTAGTATGCAAGAGGGATTTTTCTTTGGAATTATTGGCATGAAAGTGATACGCAGGCAAACGGTGCGCTGCGCCTTTTGTTGTCAGTGATCAAAATGGCTGTTTAATTGAATTTTGTTTCCGTTTGACGATCGGCTTGAAACGAGTCTCATCAATCAAACTTTTGCCCCCCCCCCCCCCACCCCCCGGGGTGGTAACAGTTTTTCTTGCAGAAGCGGGAAAGTTGATTTTGTTTTTCTGGTGTTCGATTGCTTCCGCGCAGCTTTTGCCCCTTTCCAAACGACGTTCATCAATCAAGTGATAAATATCATGCTGCTACCGGGCCAGGTGGATAGATGGAGCCACCAAAATGAAAGGTGTGCACTCTGTTACCGAAAGTACTGCCAGTGCTCCCTCACACTATGATTATCGAGTGAATATGGTGGCATATGGTGACAACAAGCTCCCGAAAATACTCCCTATATGAGTCAGTGCATCTCATATCATGTTTTTAAATACATTACAGGGGTTTTCAGGGGTTCTTATAATTCTTGGGCATTTTCTTGCCTGTCTATTACGGGTGAATTGGGAATTTGATTCTAGGGCACTCTTTTCGGATAGGTACATTAGAAATTCGTATTAGATTCCAATTGAGCAATATTCAAATAGTTTTGGAATATAAATTTATAATCACATTAGTAATCATTGCATGACCTAAACGCAAAAATGGCTTAGCATTGCTCTACACATTCTAAAAGATAAAGCAAGCGTACCTACATATCAATCAACCATTTATCTTCATCACCAAACACATCCAAAACATTCCCCACCACTGCTTTCCATTGATTTTGCAAACATAAATCGATAAAGCATATGCAAAAAGCTCTCCCCATTCCTGTAATCGTCTATCCGATTGACTACACGAACGAGCATTCCAGGAATAGCGCAGTTCCTTTTGCCTTGCAGAAACATTCTTCAAAAATAGAAACATCACAACCATAGTTAACGATGTCAAACACTCACCCCACCGTATCGATGATTCCAGCGTGTCGATAAAAGTCAATCATGTTAGCTGGTAAGACAATGTTTCTATTAATTTCTATGACATGGCAATATTTCACACATCACCACAACCTACCACCGAGGGAAGCATCATCTCCACCGTATAGTCCACAGCACTCGTGGATCGAATGGAGCTCTTGCTGTGCCTCAACTTAGCCTCACTCGTGTAGCTCCTAAGCGTATTAGGACGCTCTTTATGCTTCCCAGCACGATACTCCGCGATGTTGCGCAGCTGATTTGGGAAATTATCTGCAGTCTCATATCAGCCCAGCATGAAGTTGATTAATTGAAGCTTAATAAATCTGGTTAAACACTTCTACCGCGGCCGTTCGTTTTGCCATCGATGGTAAACGGAAAGAGATGATAATTATGGTACCGATGTTACGTTATGCGTTTCCGAGCTCATGTTAACCGTCTTGATTGGTATCTTAAGTTGTTTTATATATACATTTCGTGGCATTCCAACAACATGGATGAACTATAGACCACGCCTTTGAAAGTAGCAGTGTGTAAAATGTACCTCCATGCTCGGGAGACACTTCACCCATGACGATCGCACCTAATTGCTCGCGCATTGGAGGGAGGAACCAATATTGACCATACGTGTTGCGCGGCGCTCGGTGTCCAAATACTAATGGCCATATGCATGCAGGTACTGCAGCCCCTCTTTTCACACAAAACAGTAGCCGAGGCGTTTGTTCACATCCCTACCAAAGTGCGCGCGGTGCGCGTCGTGAAGCATTACACGCCTCACTGGGAAGCTACCGAAGCGAGAAAAAGAGGGAGGTCGCTAAAATAATTCACCACCTGCATTTCGATCGTACCGCAGTGCGGGAAGCGAAACGTAAACCATCCAAGAAGCTATCTGTTCCCAGCGAATCAGTGCGCAATAACAATCTGACCGATCTTACCATTAAAATTTAATTGAAATCACAGAGCAAACCCCAGTGCAATTGGTGTTTGATGCCCTCTCGCGTTTCCTTCTGGTAGGAAGCGAACGAAAGACGAACTATGTTAATTAAATAGCATTCCTTATTTGGAGACGTAAGATATTGGCTAAGATACGACAAGCACGAGGCACGAGCCTTCGAGCTTCCAGCTTGATGCTGCTGGAATTTCAAGCGAATTCGAGTTTAATTGATAGTGTTTCAGGGGCAAACATTTTCCTCCTCGGTTAAGAATGTTACAGACGCGTGGCAGAAGTTCAGGTACCTGCTGCTTATTCTACGACTGCCCTAAAAGGTATTCCCGATCGACAGCCGATCATTCGCGTGCGTTGAATCATGTTTTAATTATCGCTCAACGATACGCTGCCAAATATGGAGCAAAAGTATTCCAGTTTCCTGTTCCGCTGCTACGTTTGGTTCATTTAATCATCATTACTAACACGCAAGACATTCCCTCCTGGAGATGTGTGTGGTCTTTGCTCTCAGGAACAATATTTTACGCAATGATGTGTTTCATTCTCGCTATTCTATCTGCAAATCAATCGCTGAATCTTGACGTGTGCTGGAACATTAAACAACGAACCGTTTTGTTGAACAACCCTTGCTCAAACAAACAACGATCAAATCGATCAATCTTATTTGACAGTAGCCAAAATGACTTCATCACTATCCAGTTTTAAATCCGCACACAGTACAACAGGTCAGTTTCAACTGAAAAAAACCCAAGCATTGAGAGTAACAGAGTCACTGCATCGACAGCAACTTCCTCTTGTCTCCTCTTGAGCCACTGCCAGCAATTTTGGGACAGGTTTTACCGGTACAGTTCCTTCGCATGTGACAACAGCTGATTTGTTTTTCCTGTCGAACCTGAACGAAATCGGTCTCGGTGCGCGTCATCGCGTGGAACAGGTTCGCCCCGTGTCTGCTTGATGGGTGGAGAGTGTTTTGTCGGGAGATAAATCACGCAACGCAAGACAAGGCTGAACAGATATGCAAAAGACATCTCACAAGACAAGCGTATCGTATCGGCAAGGATATCCTGTCGATGTTTGGGACAGTTATTAGCATTTGCGTGCATGTTATCCTTGCGTTGCGTGAGGCTGAGTGAAGATCAATGCGGCTCTGGCCGAGAGGTGCTTCCTGGCGGCTGTGTTACAAGATGTCGTACATCACCCGTGAAATGAATAAGTAATTGAAAAATGCACTTGAGCATAATGAATATTCATAGGTCGCGTGACAGATTTATATTTCCCAACCTGCTGAAGAAGTACCTGTTTCAAAAGGGCAAACAAAAGCTTGATCGAGGAATTTGGTTTTGAGGTTTTAATATTTTCCATAAATCTTGTCATTAATTGTTTTCTTAAGCGTCTTCAAAACAGAATGTTTTTCATACTTTCTGTTGCAAGAGAAGACCATGCACAGAGGTACAAAGACACACTCTCCCCGTTTGCTTTGAGTCACTAATTTATGTGCTAAGAAATCATTTTCATGTAATTGATTTTCTGCCTGCACATGCCGCGATCAGCAGGTGCGGTCAGGTCATAAAAAAGAGATGTTATAAATGTCGCCCGTTAAGTAATCAAGGCAGGACGCTGATCAAATTATCATATGTTAAACGTTGTTCTGTGTGCATGTTCTTGTCGGTCGGAAACACGGTCCACACCCGAGCTGTAATGCTTTAATCACGCCGTGTTTGTAATTATGCCAAGGGGTTTACTTTATTGCAGGTGCTTTGTTTAATATTCCGCGATTGGTTGGAGTTTTAATTACTTGTTGCAATAAAAACAAGCAGCAGGTATGATGTCGAGCGGGGCTGAACCATCATGCAGCGGAATGAATAACTTAAGTTAGCACATTCAATAAATATTGAAAGAATATCAGTTATATGCATTTTATACAACATACTTTGTGTGCATTCTTAGTTACAGAAAGCTAAAGCAAATTTCAAAAATCGTCTTTGCACAACGAATTGAACTCTTCGCCGTTAAAAGGTTTCCGCTACTCCGGAACCAACATACCCTTAGGCATTGGCAATCTTATCAACGACCACAACTCTTTCCCTAGTGCCAATCCGCTAGCCACCCCAAAGCATCTGACCACGGCTCGTTTTAATCCCAGCCAACGAACCAACGATCGTTCGAACCACCTTCTTAGCCAGCCAAACCGAACTGTCACTGGAGTTGGAGCATGCCGAGCCAAGAAGCTGTACAGTGTAGGGTAGCAAAGGAACACCTTTCGAACCCCTGCTGACTCTTCACACTTTCCCTTGACTGGGAAGGGTTCAAACGGAAAACGAATTCCTTTGCCGTGCGGAATGTAGAGGTGGAGCTTGTCCAGGTTACAGAAGTGACTGAAAGTTCGAGGTTGGGAGTGAGCATTTGGTAGTTAATGGTGGAATTCCTTCAAAGGTGAACATTAAACACACTGATAACGCTTAGTTGTGGTGTAAAATATGTGGTTTTGTGCATTCTATGGAGCATAAAAATAGTTCCTTTGATAAAAGCAACAAATAGCTACCGGGCTAGATGCAATAAGTGCCATTAAAACCAATCGCACAATAGAGAGAAATGTCGAGTGCTCCTATTACTGGAAGCGAAATCATTACATTGAACCAATATTGCATCCAAGCTCACTTAGGCACCAACACAATACCCCATATACTTCAGAAACCATGGACTTATCAGTTCGCTTTAGCTTCATTAGCGAACGGAGGCACTTACTTATCAAAAATAGAGCAAACCCACATCTTTCTACTTGGTTTCGAACGTCTTCTGCATTCCCTTTTCCTTTTCTTATTTATGCTCTAAATCTCACGATGGAGATATTATTCACCAATGTCCCTGCCTACGATTTCTTGGAAACAACTCCAAATGCTTCTTCAACCCACAGTCCACAGCATGAGCATCCAACCGGGCAGCCTTGTTCCGCGTCCCCAGGACGTGTCATATTCCTCCGCTATTTATTCTTTATTTTCTATATATTTAGATCGCTTTCAGGACGCTCGGTGGCTGGAATTGAAACAGATGCAAGGCTAATTTAAATACAAATGTTGTAAAATGGCACAAATGAAATGTGCGCGAACGGTTGCGAAGCGATGGGACGTCTTCCAGTAGCCGTCCCTAGGGAGACAGAGAGGAAGACCCCCCAAAGCGAGATGGTTGCTGGCTTGGTTTTCTTGGAGTCTCGTCCCGAAGACCACAAGTCGAGATCCGATCAGCTTGATACCGGGCGCGCCAGCTCAATGTTTCATAAAACAAACAGTCCATTATTGAAATGAAATCGCGTTCGCTGTTTGTTTGCGCGAGGCACGCGATGTCTCTCTTTATCGTTCGTTTGTATGTATGGGTGTGTGCATGAGTGTGTGAGTGTTTCGTATTTTAGTGGAAGTATTTGGGTTAATAAAGTATGTTACCCTGTGTAAGGGCCATTTCTTCTGCAACTCAAGCAATCACCACTAAACAAATTATTTCGCAAAAACCCGTCCGCTCCGTTGTCGCGATATCGTAAAGCTTTGGATAATTGTGGGTCAGGAAATTGTGAGCAGAGTATAAAAAAGAGTACACAATTACAATAATTAACGACCCCATTTCTGCGTGATATCTCGCGCAAATCGTGAGCGCAATCGTGTGTCCGTCCCGATCGCGGTTGCTGTCGCCGTCGGTTGCCGGTGGTATGGTAGCGGCGCTAATTATTATGTCACTCGGATGCATAAACTTGTGCGCCAGTTGAGTGCTTCTGGTGGTCGTTTATTGCACCGCGCTGCTGTTCGACTCACGACTCACCCGTCCGCAAAGTGACAACGTCTCAAGCACAGTTTGCCTCAAACCAAGAAGCAATCGGTACGAATTGATTGAATTGAGTGTCCCGGTCCAAACAAACCACTAAAGGATTGGCCAATTGCATCGAAACCTTCTGCTCAGTGGGCAGAGAAAACGCTTAAACGTCCAACATTAGTCTTGCTTTAAACTGCTCCATAATCTTGTCACACGACAAGAAGCTCCAGCGTCAACGATCATTGGTAGCTGGAAAATAGTAATTGCGTCTAATAATAAAAATTTGCTTATCATCGTCGGCAACCGTAAGACTTGTGCTTAGACACACACGAGGATGATATTTTGCAAAGAAAACTTGGTCGTCGTTGAATCTGCATAAGCTCTGAGGTTTGATAGGAATGTCCTAGGATATCAAAAAAGAGCATTAATTGAAACGTTTCCTCCCCGGAATGGCCCATAATTGTACAATTATCGTTCCTTTGACATGCCGGCTGCGGAGACAGTTCCTGCTCTGCTGTGGATTTACTTGTATGATACGAGCATCTTGGCTGCAGTAGAAGAAAAGTAGCACAAGATGAAGGGAGAAAACCAAAGTTCATCCACAAGGAAGTAGACTTCGGCAAGGGACTTGGACCTCTTTGACACTCCAACGTTATGATTCTTTTTCCGCTTTTTATGAATCGTCCAATCTCTTGTTACTCGAAAGTTCGTTCATTGTCTGGTTCGATCGAGATTGCCAACAGTGTGTCAGCGACAACACAGAACTCCTTCCGGACAAGTGCAAAGCAGCCCCTGCAACAACAACAACGCATTCCATTCCAGAGAGTGTATCTTTAGCGATCCCTAAAAAACCCTTAAACTCCTCACCTTGTTCGAACGGTCGTGGAAGTTACTCCGTGAGTTAGTCATACAATTTCCACGGAGCTGTGCATAAATCTGACCAATGCAAATACTGCTGGAATGTGTTTGGTAATCCCGTCGAGGCTATGGGCCTGGTCCGAGCCGCCTATCTTGATGATATGTTTCGGCCCACACAAAAACATGCCCATTTGCACTTTACTGTGCGAACGCGTAGAATCCGTGGTGGCCGAGGGCAGTCACACCGTCGCTGTCGTTGTCGCTGTTCGTTGGACCGTGTTCGTGTGGTTGGGTTTTGTATGATTCATGATGGTGATACGTTTAGTAATGGTTGGGCCGAGGTGAGTCTTTTGGGGCCGCTAGGAGGGATCGAAACAGGTGCCATTAAATGGAAGTTCACGAATGTTTGCACAGGTGTCTACGTGTTGTAACGAGCTGACTGTAAAGGAGATGATCGTTCATGTGCAGTAAAAGTAAGAATTTAGATCATATTTTCATGGTTCAGGAATGTGCGAGATAAAACCCATCTAAAATTTTGCTCATTAATCCATGTTTCTCTTTAAGAGCCTAATTGTCGATCAAGAGATCCTTATAAAATCTTGTCTGAGCCAATAACGCCATCGGCAACCTTTGTTTTTGGTCACAATGTATTTTAAATTATCCCTATCCATTCTCCCGATCTTTATTCCAGTCTCTTTCGGTCATCTTATATGCATAGTTTGATCACTTCAAGACCGGTTCCACATTGTCAACATCAAGATACGATAGGCGCCTTTGGTTAATCCCTTTTCCACGATTTTCCCCATATCTTGGCGCATGAAACGAAGTGATCACACGTGTACTGCTCAATTTGTAAGCACTTTGCATCGGTCACACCTTGAAGCCGATGTTGTCTTGCGTCTCATCTTGGCCATGTTCGTCCCAAACACACATTCAGTAGCACGTTATGGGCAGTCAGCGTACTAAGACCCCCTTGGGTACACGAACACAGCATCCCTATCTCATTGGTTGGTTGTCAGGCCCGTGGCTCCAGCGCTCCAGCGATTGTCGGAATGATAATAAGCCTTGTGCTACCAGTGGGAGATAATAATTAGACAGGCAGCGGCAGAGACACCCCGATGGCATCGTTGCGTGAGGTCGCTGAGCGAACTGACGCTGCTCATCCGTGCATCCGCGTCGTTTGATTCCGAGATTAATCGCCGTCACATCCAGAAGCTGCGTCTCAGTGCAGACACTCGCAATGGTCTGCATGGATACAACACAGTAACACTTTTCCAACTGGCTGGGGCTTATAAAAGCTTAGGAATCATCTCCCATGATGCACTGCCGTTGGTGCTGCTGAGCCATCGGGTAGACATCATGCCGGGATCGCGTTCTCAATCAGCCTGGAGGGTAGCGCACGCTTTTCCCAGAATCGTAACATAACTGTCTCGTGCGTGTGTGTAATGATAAATTATAATTCCATTACACATTCATACCTTCCGCACTGCGGGTACAATGTTGCGGGTCTTGTGCACGATTAACACAACCTGGACCAGATTGCTTGCCCTCACTTCTGGGCACAGGAAAGATCGAGCTGTTTAGCCCCGAAGTCGTATCGTGCCATCGATCGAAATGAAGCAGCAATTGATTAATAGCATGGGCACACTTCTGCTTTAATTACAGCGCAATCATCGCAATTTGCAAGTCATCTTAAGTCATCTCATGAGACTCCCAGACACGGATGCCCTGTAGCTCGCAGCCGAGATTTTCCATTGCTGTCTTTATGTCAGTAAACTGTAAGCTGACCAAAGCTCGTTTGATCGAAGATTAATCCCCAGCCAAATGGATGCCGCTTGATGGAGCTACATTTAAACGGTGTCCATGACTCCAATGACTTAAGGTAACAAACAATAAATCATGACGTTGTAGCATGGTAGGCAGTGATTGACGACAAGTCCATTTAGTGCAGAAAAGACTTCAGTTTAATCCCGTCTGATTAGTTTTCATCACATTTTTAGCGAACAACAACTTTAACTGCTCATTGAACACAGTTATTTGCTGGAATGGAATTCCTGAATATTCCTAAATTTGTATTATTTAAGCAAAACATTACTCGATTTGATCTGTTGTGATTGGTCAGTACCGTAATCTGTTTCTAGCTAATCTTACGGCTACTTTCAAGTTGAAAGATCAACCTAAAATATTTAGCCACAGTACGAGATGCACGCTATAAGCGAATTTGATAGTAAGAGATAACTTTGAATTCGACAGCTTCAGATGTAGATCTTATGTTGCATCCAAATGACTACAAACGTTGCGGATGCTTCTTCTCAATCATAATGAGCATTTTACGGCTCAAGTCGTGATGTTTTGTTCTACCGAAATCGAGCTCTAAATGGTAGCTTCCTTCAAAACCAGCTCCATTTCGTTCCATGTCATCACGCAACCCAACATCAAGCTCCATGTTTAATTCCAAAAAAAAACTCCCAATCCCTAGCTAGTTAGCTTGATGGTAAATATACTTGCAATGCTCTGCTAAAGCGAACCACTGCAATTTTGTGGAATGTTGATAGCAGCTTATTATGCTTGAAGCGCACGAAAAATCACCCGCGGGTCCTGGCCCGCCATGATCAAGCCGGCAAACAGAACGGTTTACGGTGCGCGCAGAAAGAAATGATTGGCCGCTTCATGCTTCATGGTGTGGGATAGTGTGGGAGGTGGAAAATATAAAATTTCCCCCCCTCTCTCCACCACTCATCATCCACCCTCGGTGTCCATCACTGCACCTTGTCCGGTCATTTTAATCACCATCATTTGAACGATACGACGGCCCCGCGACCGCTGACATTTTGCACCGGGCACCATATGCACCAGCGTCTGACCCAATTTATAACCGTCCTGGGTGAAACTGCTGCCGCTCAGTTTCACCGATGATGACGGCACAATTAGTGCCGATCGCGAAAGCGCGTTAGGTGCTATTTTTTTATCTTCCCTCACAGCTTCTCATGCGAAGGAATGGAGAGACAGCAAAAAAAGAATCCTCGAGCGTGAAAACAACGTGATTGAAATCGTTCATTTAGTGGGTACAACAAACGTGTGTACGGATGGGTGTTTTTTTTTTCAGTGCAGCTGGAATGAAGTTTCATCGTTCACCAACGGGGCCACGAAGGAAAAACTGAAGCAACAGTATCCCAAGCTGGCGCAGGTCAGTTTCTACGCGTGACTCGTGCCCGGGGGCGACCATCTCCTCAGCGAACGGCGAACGGCACACTGTCTAGCAGAAGAATGAAGTTTACACTCACCCGAAAGAGTGGTAAAGAGGTTCACTTGACACTGAGGTGAAGGGCGAATAAATTCCAACCTGTGCCCGTGCGCACCGGCCAGACATTCCGGAGCATCGATGGGGGGGGGAGGGGAAACACGGGAAGAAAACGGGGGCAACCCGTCGATCGTCCCCGGATGCGACGACGCAAGAAATTGCTCCCAACAAACACACCCCGGAGTGTGCTCCAGCGTTACCGATACATTCTATTTACCCGCCGGCGAAACGATCCCCGTGACCGAAGCGTGCGCAGGCGTCCCCGTACATGTAAAATATATCAGAATCGCAACGAGATTATGTTAATGAACCCAATAAAAGGGTAATAATATCGATACTTACGAATCGGGCCGCGTGTGCAGGCAGCCGACATCCACGCCTCCATTCAGCGCACATATGAGGATGGTTTGGGGCAGCAAAGTTCAGGCACACGACGGCCGGCACGGCACGCGCTTCGGGACGATCGTTCGGGATGGGTCGTTCGATTAAACAACGGGGTGCTCATTAATGCTCACAGCCCCTGAAAGTATCTGCCTGCCTATCGGGGGGGGGGGGTTGAGTTTGAGGCTGTTGCAGGGCTTGGCAGCATTGTAGTATCATTGCTGGAGGGCCTGGTTGGTGCTATTTCGCGGCTGGTCATTATGAGCGGAGGCTATTAAGGAGCACACATTTATGGTTTGTTTGAAACTGTTGATGTAGGCGTCCAGCAGGTGTACTCAAGGTACGCTTGATGATACCAGTTGGATTGCTCATTAATGCACAAAGCAGGACCATTTATGAACAAATGATATTAAACGTTTAGGTGACATTAAATTGCACTCAAACTACATGACAGTATAGATATTCTTTGATATGTGTTCCTCATTTGAGATCCTTTCTTAATAAATGGACCAGTTTGTTTGTAATGTATTGATCTACTTTCCAGGAAAGGCAGAATAGTTGTAAACTTTACTGCCGATTCAGCTATGCTCAGTAATTGATGAAAGCTTCCAACAGCTAATCCCACACATTATATTGTCTATGGCTTGTAGCTCCAAAAGGATTATTCTTTCATCAACACTCACGATTCTGGAGAGTTTGCTGGAGATTGCTGATGATGCTACCTAATATTGAGTTTGAAGCTGGTAACCTGTGATCTGATGTTCTTTTTCATAGGTTTTACCATTTGGTAGGCTACAGTTTCAGAAGAGAGCCACAGACGAATGATACATTTGTCATTACGATGTCGATCATGTGAAGTAGAAGAGAGTCCTAAAGGTCGGCAATCTGAAACGATTGAGTCATCTGAAGCTTTAGCTATATTAAGCTTTATTCTATTACATTGACCAAATATTCTTAAACTCGTCGTGTAGAATGATCTCAAATGCAAATACGACACAATATTTTTTGGAGTTCAAGAACTTTTCAATCGATAAAACCATTAAAAAGCTATTCTGTCAAAACTCCTAGAATTTGTGCCAAGAAGATTCTTAGGTTCAGTTGACTTCATATGTCAATTATTTTAGTTTTTTGCTGTAGTTCTTTGTTAAGATTTCTGTACAATATGGAAAAATATTTGAACAACATCATCAGATTTAACAAATTAACCTTGTTTCTGACAATTGTTTCGATATGATGTCTTATATGAAATGATCATATAAATTTGCAGAATATTGTATTATTCTAGCACAGCTTTAGTAACATTGGAGACAAAATAATAATTTTTGAAGAGATTTAAGACTTTTACGAAAGTACTATGTTATAATCTGCATTGGATTATTGCAAATTTCATAAAGTAACTGAAGTTCAAATGAGAATAAAACAAAATCATTTACACCCGTTATCCTCTAGTAAATTTTAAGAGTTTCTTTGACTTCAAAGTCCAATGTACGGTTAAGACATCACCTGAAAAGTGCATTAAGAAATACTAAGAACAATATGTATGCTGTCATGTCCGTCCATAAAACTAGTCACTTACAAACAATCCATTAAATCCCATACAAATCACAAAACAATATTTCAGCCCCCAACCTAAGCGGCCCAAACCGGGCGATGATTCATTTCCGAGATCGAATTTTCCTATGCAAAATCGCTAAACAACACATACGGTAACGGTACCGTGGCAATCTCTCCATTGCCTAACCATTCCAACCACCAAACGCGGGGTACAGGAGCGACGGCATTGTTAACACGATCGTCACCACAAATCCCGCTTCTGCTGTTACTACTGCCGCTGCTGCTGCCGCTTCTGTTGCACATAAATCAGTTTAATTAATTTGTGCTACATGCGCACACGGAATGAACACATTCAGTCGCTTCCACATTGAGTCGATTCTAATTTCCCGTCGCCGCTGCCGCTGCCGTGGCCGCCTCTTTTTATCATATGCAGTTGGCGGCGTTGTGCGAGTGTGCCAGAAGTTCGCGAAACAAGAAGCCGCCGACGATGTGGCGACGATGTGTGGCTGCGATGTAGCGCGCGCAGCACGAGACGATCATTCATTCCGGGGCAGTTCAGATACACACACACTCTCTGGGCAACCAAAAGCGGGGGAATAGGTAAGAGCGTGCTATGGGTGGTTTGTCGCAATAGACCGAAAAAAAACCCACTCCGACCCTCTTCCCCGGGACGAATGAAACGACACACTCGCTAGATTTAGTGCCCTCGATCGATGTATCGATGTATGTAAATTGGTATATCGGAGGACCATTTTCTTGTGTCAACGCGGGGTTTTTGTACTCACTCGGCCCTGCCTGGCACCTTCCCTACTGCTCGCCCGTAAAAGCAATCGACGCTCCGCGTAGCCTTTGCCCACCATGATCGATTTTTTCTTCCCCCAACGAGTTCGCTCCAAAACAGCGTACAGCGTCAGCCCGAATCTCTGCGCGATGGTAATGCCAACCGGGTCAAGAATTTCTCCGCACCGTGTGCTGTCGCACCGTGGCAACAAACATCGGAGCACACAAACACACACAAAAAAACTCCGAGCAACACCCCGGAACGTCGGAACCGGGGCCGGATTCGATGCTGGCCATGTAAATATTTTAATTTTTGTGATTCCACCACCACGATTACGCGCGCCACGGTGGAGGCAGGAGAGGGTGTATTGATCGACTCCCTTGTCGGTAATGGCACGCCTTAGTGGTTTGGTGGCGGTATGTGTTTTGATTTCGTTCCGGGGAACGGACCTGGCGGATGGGGCCGTATTAGAGCATGTACTAACAACTCGTCCGTGACATGCACAGAACAACAACATCAGCGACACAAGCACAAAAAAAAACGGTCAATTGGGGTACGAACATCACGTTTTCTGTGCGATTCGGTGAAGATTTCTTAACGAACATGGTGTATGGGAGCTTTTTTTGGGGGCGGGGGTCTATGCACTGTCGGATAGATAGATCTGCATAGTAAAAACAACCATGATCATATTTTATAGCAGTAGCTGCAGCTCTTCCAATTCAAAGCAAGGAAAATAATCAAAGTCTCAATAGCTCTTACTATTTCAAGCGATGACCATTACTACTGATGAATGGGCATAATTGTTGCAATAAAAGCAATCTTTTTTTTCTAAAAACTCCTATGTAGATATAACTGCATTTAAATCTAATCTTAAATTCTGGGTTCATTATGACTCCGCTAATCCGTTTTCAGTAGACATTTGTTTAGTGTATAAGTCATCGAAAGGCAATATAAATTCTAGATCCTAATATCCTGAGGTCTAATGATAAACGTGCCTACCTCTATAAGAAAAATAGTAGATCTTATCACATCTAGATGGGTTCAATCTGTAAGAAGGATTTCATCTTGTTTAAAACCCTATTGTTAGTGTAGATTGCAAAAAGAATCCCAAAAGATACATAAAGCGAAGCTATGGATCGTTATCTGTGTCTTAGTCAGTAGGAATGCTCATCACTTTTTGAATGTTTGACGAATGTAGGTTAATGCAACCGAATACTTGCTTCGTAAGAAGTTTTGATGATTTTGAGGCACTTTCTTGTCTCTTACTCATAGGATGTTGGATGTACACCTTTGTTGGGCAGGATCATTTTGAATGTAACAGGAATTTCCAATGTCAGCAAGCAAAGCTGCAAAACAGTTTTTAAATTTTCTTCCTAAATCATTATCAATAGAAGATTATTAATGCAACACATCAGATCAGGTCAAATGATATGTGGTACCGGTTATTATCATTAACTATATGGAGAGATACAAACATTGTGGTTGACTCAAGGACAAAACTTGATACATTAGATCCTCACAAAAACTGCAGTCATTTTTACACTATTTGAGGTTGGCCTAAACCTGTCCCAATCACTTCAGACAGATTAGTGAATCCTGTTTTTACTACTGTAGTGGATTCTTATATTATTACAGAAAATACTACACCTATTTCAGCTACTTCTACAGCATCAATCACTTGCTTCGGCTACTTAATTGCTACTAATGCTAAAGTAACCACTATTCCATTCACTGAAATACAACTAGAAATAGTATTGTTGAATTGTTTCACCAGTTATTCCTACAACTGTTCAATAATTCCATCAAGCCCAAGTTTCCACGCAGTATTTTCCTCTTCGGTAATAATTATTTTTCCTGACACTAACAATCCTGCTACAACGTACGCAAAATTCTTCCCAGGCGCTCCTTTCTACATCTTCGCCCAGCCGTACCTCCCACTTACCACGCCGTGTCGTTAGGCCGGTGACACTCTCGATGTACGATAATTTATCGCCGCATTCAAAACCGCCCCAGAAACCGTCTCCCAACCATCCACCGACACGTTTCGCACCCGAGATGGCAGACGGCGTGCAAAAGCGTGCGCGCGCACATTACGCGAAAATTTAACGCAACCCATTTATGCGCAGCCCGCGCAGGGTAGGGGGTTGCCCGAACCTAGACAAATGAAAAATGTACCCGCGTGAGGTGAGCTCGCGATGCTCAACAAAACGGTAGTAAATTTAAAATTGATTTTTCAATTCGGCGATAAATTTTTTTCACCCGACGCATACACACACACACACACACATAAATACAAAAAGCATTCATTCGCTCGGAGAAAAGCGGTCCTTTGCCCTACCGAATGGTGGGGTTGGTGCGGAAATTATCACGCAGCCTCCCGTGCCATGGAGTTGGTGATACCCGGTCGGTCGGTGGCCGTCATCATCATAAGCGGCGGGTCAAATCGCCCGTTGCAAATCGACTGCAGCAGTAGGCCTTAGTTGCGGAACTGGTTGCAGCAAAGGGAGTGAAGATCGACCGAAGATCTAGCCCACCCGCCGGCGTCGTCGTAGTCGTCGGGGCTGCAAAAAGCTTCGTGATCTAACTATAATCACACGGAAACAGAATTCCGGTGTTGCACGTCAATGTTCCGCGTGTTTCGGACGGGGTTTCGCTCTCCTCTCCCATTTTCGACATTGCATGCCAAATGGGGCGCACTGCTGCGTACACGATCCGCGCATATTTCTTGCGTCGCAGCTTGGCAAACGGTTGAGGCTTATAATTAATGGCTGTGGCACGATCCCGAGAAGAGAGGAGTGAATTTCCTTCCCTTGATGAAAGATGCTGAAGAAAAGTTTGAAGATAGCGCTCTGAACAGGGAGTAGATTGCGTCGATGTAATGTTAAAATTCATCTTTACCAATGCAAACACTTCTTTCGGTGGAATTTGGAGCACTTTTGAAAAACTGTTGAAAAGCACTGGAATTTTGTATACACACCAATTAAACGCTCCACACACGTCAACGAGCTAACGAGCTCCGTTTTCTGCTCGAACGCCTCTACAAGCTACTAGCAATTTCTTCTAAAATTTCCATGTCTAAACGATCACCTCACCTGAGCGTGTGTGTGTGTGTGTGTGTGTGTGTGTGTGTGTGTGTGTGTGTGTGTGTGTATGTGTCTGTGAGTGCGTTAGTCTGCCCGCCTCTCCGTTAAGCCATATAAACTGCTAAACACATTTTCCCACTTTACCGGTCCGTGATTTATAGATCTACCGCACCGGTCCCGTTCTCCTGCTTGGCATGGCCCTAGCGCCCAGTTGGCTTTAAATTGGCACACGCATCATACACATGGTGAACGCTAAACATACACACAAATTCGCCATATCGCCGCAAAGGATAATCAACTGCCCGGGCGATCGAGGGCGCCGTGAAGACATATGGGGTGAGATTTTTCTCCATTCTTTCTCGCCCCGGATTCCCCGAGGGCGTTGTTTGCAGAGGCTGCGCTAGACGGCAGAGGTGCCTTTCATTGCCAGGCGGGGAGCAACACCATCAAGAAAACGGCTGCAGTCTGCTCTGGATGCATTACTTGAGTGTGTTTTGTAGGCACATTTGGGCACATTCCAATCTGAGACATCTAGCGACACAAGCGCTTAAGCGAGAGAGAGAGATCCTCCCGTACAATGTCGAACGATAATTGATGGTCTATTGTTTGGTGCTGTGGTGTGCTCCAAACGGGCTCAAAAACGATCGTAACAACACCTACCTACACTAACTAACACACACAAACACACCGGGGCTAAGACAGTCCCGCATCGGCAACACGATCGACCCAATCGACCCTCCAAGCGGTGTTGGCGGCCCCTCAGAAATAGATGTCATATTAATTTGATCGTATATTCCAATAAATTGAAATGTTCCATAATTTATTGATTATTATATCGCACTATCGGCCCCTATTCTCTGGTTTGCTTCGCAGCTTTTCCGACGTCCCCAACGTTCCAAGTGCGAGAAGTTGCAGCGTTGCAACTACGGGGCAACTACGATCGAAAGGACTGTGTCGTGAAATGTCATTATCGTCTTCTGTTCGTCCGCAACCCCCCGCGAAGCATCAAACCTAACGCCATCAAACTGCAGCGAGCGCGAAAGAGAGCAGCAAACAACAACGGCTCGATCAACAAAACGATCGAAACGGAACCGTTGTGAGAGTTGGCCGGAGTAAGTTGAGTGTTAAGGTCCCCTGCGTTCGTTTTCACTGTCTGCGCGCGCGCGCAGGCGGACAATGAGACATAATATGACCCAGGTGATGGCCGCCAACACCCGGCAGGGAATTCCTGTCCCAGCCCATCTGGTCACCTGGACAGTGGAAGTGCGATAGAAAGCACCTCAATCCCCGGTGAGTACACTATTGAAACGTCTTAATATCATAAACAAGTCATAAAATGTGGCGGATAAGCGGCGGTCGCTACGGCTACGATCAACAGCAACCACAACAGAGAAGAAAAAAAAACACGAAGGAAGCACGTATAAATGGGATATTTCACCGCATGTGACCATTATTGTGTGCGGGAAAGAATAATAGAGTTCATTAAAATTGATTCAACTCCGCTCGTCCGTGCGGGAACGAGTAAAATGGAGTGTAGAGAAGAACCCGTTACAAAACCGTCTGGTTCAAGTGTGCTGTGCGCGACAGTGCTGCTGGGGTAGTGTGTAAAGTCCATCCATTATCCACTGTGCTGACCGACGCCGACCGGCTCCGGAGGAGAGGATTTTTTTCTTCCCTTTGCAGAAACGGTAGAAGAATGTCCCGGGTGTACCCCGTTGCCCCGTGTACTGCGAGGGTGCGAGATGTCAATAAAACTGACATTTCTGATCTGGCCGTCCGCTAGAGGACGCTGTCGTCCCGCACCAGAAACATGACGCAACTTCGCACTAATGTCAACAGTGATTTGCTGAGCGCACAAACCATCGCCACCATCACTTTTGCATGATAAATCAGTTGCACCGATCATTAGCGGGACATTGAAATCAACCCCAGGCCGGGATCAACCGACAACGGTGACTTTTTTTTTAGAAAATCACACAAGAAAAACAAACCGTTGTGAAAAGCTGTCTCGGGCAAGGCCTTTCAATGGTTTCAATGCTCGATACTGCGCCGCATGAAGGCTTTAGTTCTGAGAAAAACTTTTTTTATCAGCTTGCTTGGAGATGCTACTCTCAGTATCTCACGGTACCTTTATTTCCTTATTTATTATTTTCCTACGCTACTAACCCCTTTTTCCAGGCTCGCTTATTTTGGATGTCATCAAGACTTCCCAGAACGGTGACAACATTTCAACCATTTCCGTGTGGTGCTCTGCTAACGAGAAGAATACTGCCAATGTCCAATCGATCACCACAAGATACAACAAATCAAGATGAGCAGCTCCCAGATCACCTTCTCCCATTACCATGCCCCAGTACACCGGACTACATCTCATGCTCAGTTATGCCGTTCGCACCATTTATGATTGAGTTTTTCATCATCTTGCGTGCGGGCAAGAAAAAGACCCCAAGATGTCCACCTCACTTTACCATGGCGAGGAGCATAATCATAAGCAAGGGGGTGCAAACGGTTTGATCTCACTCGCCATTTTCAGCACCTATCTAGCAGGCAAAACCTACGCTGTTCCCGTTTTCCAAAACCCATGCATCACGAGCATCGATCGCGACTTGCGAAGAATGTCTCTCGGGTGCTCACCCATCACCCATCGCGTTCGTGAGATCATCATTGTGGATGCATTTATGCATCGATCGACGCTGGGTTTCGCGTTGTGGTTGGCGATCGGTTAAATTGAATTCATCTGCTGGTCCATCTCAAACAATAAAAAAAAAACAACCCCGCGAGCAGCACATCATTATGCGGCGTTCACCCCATTCGCGGCTATGCGATCGGCATCAATTTATGTGCTGCGTACGCTCCCATAAGGTGGCAGCCGAATGAGGCTTTTATCGGTTCGGTTTGATGATTTATGATTTATGTGCGAGCGAGCATTCGGTAGCCGGGAATGTGGTTGTCCATGTAGGGAGAGCACCTTTGGAACGGGTTAGCCCGGAGAGGAACCTCCTATTTTGTTCATTCTTGCTCGAGAGATCTTGCTCCAAAGTTGGGGATAGTCGGTGTGATATTTCATACAATGTTGTGATTAATGGTCTTTATGATTGGAATGTTTGCTCTCAATTTTTTTCTGGAAATAGGTATTAATTAAAAGAACGCTGGACGCAAGATTTCACGATCGAGGTGTTGATCGGGATGACACCTACCACGGCGTCGCTTGCCCGATTCAATACGTCTTTTCTCACTCGTCCCGCTTTTTCCCATGGGTGTTTGGTGTTGATTGAAAAATGTCATAACTTCCCAAGCCACCATCGCGATTCACAGCGTCATCCCGACGCTGAGGACTTCATAAATATTGAGCGCATGTCCGCAACACTCACAAATCCACACGTTGACGATGCGTCTGAGCGATAGTGTCTATCAGTCTGGGCCTACGTGACGAGGTTTTGAAATTGAATGAGCCGTTTGTGTCCATCACGGGGCGGACGGAGTGCGCCCGGTGAGTCCCATGGGAAATGCGTGCACAGACATAAAGGTGATGGATTAGCATAGCTTTTCCTTTTTGCTGGTGAGTGAGTGAGTCGTTGAGGTGTGATGGAGAGATTCGTGCGAACAGTGGACATTACGGGACAGTACGGTCTGGGTCAAGCTTGTCACGCCAAACGGTGCAACTCGTCACCGATCGATGGGGATTGATGCTTTAAAGGAGAGCTGGTAGTAGGCGTATCAGGGCCAAAGGTTTGATTTTATTAAGTCTTGTTGCATTTCTTTACGTGAAACAACTCCATAGATCATTTCACTCATATATAAACTATGATTGCTCTACTATTCTTTACCCGAAGACCTTCAAGATTTGATTATAACTGATTACACTTTATAAGCTTTTGATATTTATTCTATCAAGAGTATCTATGGATTAAAACCTTAATCCATAGATACTTCAGGAATAATGAAGTTTAAAATCTCAGAAGACTTATACCAATTTTTAGAATATAGAATATCGAGATATCTGTTTATGTGGCCTCAGAAACTATAATTACCAGTACATGAGTAGGGACATGCCTCTAATAATGAATGAATAGGAATAGGATCTTCACATATTTTGAATAAATGGAGTTTTCATAATCACAACTTTTCAATTTTCAAGATGTTTAGACCTTATTCTAGGACATAAGGATAAGGTTAAGGATACCAATAAATTTTGCCCAATTTTAGAAATCAAAATCAAAACACAAGCATCCTTTATATATCGTACGAACATCTTCAGTAGATCTTATTATGATTTGATCGCATTCGAAAATCCCTAGTTTAAGCTTATATTTAGTATCTTTGCCCTGTGTATACTTCATCTCCTCCAATTTCAACGATTTGCTAATTACCTTCCAGTATTTGCTAGAGTAGTACTTCAGTATTTGTAGCCCCCTCATCGAATCGAATTCTCCACATGTTTCTCACCCCAACCGAACTCCAACCCTTCTGGAGGCGTCCAAAAAAATGCGCGATGCGTGTGCTTCCGAAAGCGCCAAGATGTCGCACTCCGGTGCAGGAATTTTAATTGGTATCTCGGGTGGAACGCCTCGGACGCCATCGGATTTTTTGTCCGATTTCCCAATGCCACCAGCCCAGACCCTGTAAGCCATACCAGCGTGTGTGTGCGAGTGTGTTTTTTTTTGGCGTGCGTAGGAATAACCCAAACGCCATGCTCCACCAATCTTGATATTGTATTTAAATTACTTACTGCCCCGCCGGACTCTTACTCCACTCCAAAATCGGGTTGTTCCTTTGCCCCCTAAAGATGGGGCCGTTTTCAAGTGCGAATGAGCTGGCGATATGGGTCTGCGGAGGGCAGAGAGCCCCCCAGACTTATGTTGTCTGTATCCCCGTGGGTACGAGCTCCAAAACCGGACCATGTGCCATATTCTCCGGACGATCGATATGCGTGCCCTGCGCAGCGCATGCAATGCTCCACTGCGGTGGTGGCCATCGCGGGCGATCCGGGACACCTACGCAACACTCACGCCGAACGCAAATTGCACACGCAAACGCAACCTTGCCGGGGAAAGCCAGTTTTTGCTTACACCACTGGAACCACATTAAACGAGAAGCAAGCGTTCCACACACACAAAAAGAGGAAACGTTTGGAGCATGTTCTCGTCCGAAGAATATTATGGCGAATCTAATCTAATCGGCATCGGAGGTGCAGGAAATTGAATTATTTCTTCTACACCGTGTGCTGCTGCGGGTTGTAATTACCATTTCCAGGACGTTTTACGCTGCACCAGCAGCGTCGTTGCACCAAAAGAATGCACAGTAATCGCGCCAGAAATGCTCCAGCACCACTGTTATACAGGCAAACTGTTATACGCCTGGTAATGGTGGTTGCAGCTCACACAATTATGTCCCCCCGCACGGCACCATTTGCTAATGTCAGTGACAATTTAGAAATGAAATCGTTCGCAATCAGCAAACATCGCCACAATCTGCCAACCGGGTGTCAACCTTGCTGATAAACTTCGGTAGCCCGCTACCGAAACGCTTCCACATCCCGCGGGGACGTCGCGAGTGCCATTCTGGCTGGGGAAGCATGGGACACAATGCTTCTCTCGCCAAACACTACTCGTGCATAATCTACAATTTATGGGACCGATTTTTTCTTCATTTTTTTGCTGCCTTTTCATTTCGCTCTGGTTATGCGTAACCGCAGCCCTATGCCCTATCTACGGGTGGAGCGCGCGGAACGAAAGTGCCATAAATTCGCTGTCCCAGGCGTAGAGCAGAGAATTTATTGATTATATTGTAATATTTCCCTGCCCCTTTAGGTGCTTCCAGGCCTGCGCAGATACCCCCTTTTCCAGTAGTGCGGATAGGATTAGTACCACGGGCGTTCCACAGAGTTCAATAACACTCGCTGCACGCGTAGGCTTTTCCTCGTAAGGGTGATGTGTAACTGGAGCGCGCATACAGTTCTCAAAAGCCGCATCCACCACGCGCTGGATGTTTGCATCTGATACAAATAATGGTACGGTCGAGCGCTTGCAATGGTCTGTGGGAAGACGGTGAAGCAAAAACAGCAAACGCAGCAAACGCGTGATAATAATCACCTATTGAAATGTCATTTCCTAATGATACACATACACACACACACACACAGTCGGTGTCGCGACAAACGTGGACGCCCACATACCCAACCCCCGGGTCGGTCGGTCGGGAGGATGGAACCACAGCAGCAGCAGCCCAGCAGCTGGTAAAACCGGACCCAAAAGGGAGGCCCTCCCGGCAGGACCTCCCGCTGGACGGGAAGCTGTGGTGAAGAAGAGGTGTGAAATTAATGGCCGTCGTACTAAAAAGCAAAATCTTGCACTTATTAGCGAACACACAATTTATTTAGTGCGTACACACACACACAAACGGGCGAGCGCGCGCTCCACGTTTGGCTGGGCCGAGCTCGTGAGCTCCGGTGAGAAACGCCTGGCCGCCCTAAACGCAGCAGAACGGGGGGAAAAAAACACAAGGCGTCGAAAGGTGCGAAGCATGGCCCCGCGTCATAAATAATTTGCAAAAAGCCCTACCGAGAACGCGGATCGGTGGTGGTCTCCCCCCCCCCCCTTGAACGAGAAGCGATCGTCGTGCCTCCAACTCTTGCACCCAAAACGAGCATCGATCGCACACCACACAATTTGAATGCCGAACTGGCCCGGCCACACAAACACAAACGAGATGTGTTTTGCGCGACTCATTACACGAATATATAATTAGGAGCGGGTTAAGGATGTGTCAACAGTAACAAGTGTGCGCTTGCCGCAGCACAACGCCCGCCACCGTTGGAGATGTCAAACCTTTCAACCCCCTGGCTTAACACGACGTCCCGACGGAAGACGTGTACGCACCACCCGGTGCCCGAGAACCCGGAGGCCGAGCAGAGCGCTTTTCATGTACCTTCTTTTTTGTTTTTCGCGCTGTAAATGGTTTGAAGGGTGCAATAAATTCACCTTCGCCGTCGCTTCATCATGCACCCGCGTCGCCCGTGCTCAAGGGATGCAAAAGCGTGTGTCTTGGTGGCGTGAACTGCGGCGGCGGTAACCGGAGCGTAACTAAATGTAACGAGGTACACAAACAGTCTCACACACAAACACATACGTGTAGTTTTTTAGAAAACCACGACTACAACCATTCCTTCCTAAATGGATTATTTATGGATAGGCCGCGGCCCGGGCGCAATACAATGTATGGGCTAATAATCGTAGGTGGTCAGCAAGAGGTTGAGTGTGAGATGTTGACCAGTACAGTTGCGATATATTAATAGTCTTATAAGACTGTTTAGATCTTTTAAGACTTTTTAAAAAAGTTTGAGAACTTCTCCTGTCACAGTCGAACAGTTCCTTAGAATAGTTGAATTATATTCGCATACCAAAACTGTTATACTCTTTATCAGGATCCACCTGAACTCCTTTTAACAGTGTGTCTTCTACGCTCACTGTCTTTTCAGGTGATTTTACACTTCCTAGATCCTTAGTGACATACTTAAGGCTTTTTTTAATGGATTGTTTTGTAATTTTATAGCTTCAAGACACAAGTAATGGTGGTAACTTCAAGAGATTGTGCAAATTCTTGTGATAAGCTCTGTACATTGTAAAGTGAAGGACCCTTACTCTTATTAATTTCTTGTGTGATCCTAAAAAAATATACTGAAAGTATTGGAACAGTCAAATGAGAATGTTTCAGAGGAAACGTTTTAGATGGAATACTTCTATTGCCAAAGATTTTTGCAATTTGATGGCGATTGAAGTTAGATTTCAGAGGAAATGAAATGTTTAGAATCTTATTCTTTTTTACAGAATTTCAGAGTTTGAACATCACTATTAACAAATCCAAAATATGTTTATCATTTTGTACTGTAGCAGTGCAGCCATCTCAATGATCTTTAGGCACCTGGTATAGGTGGTTTTGAATTAACTCAAATTTTAGTGTTGATTATTGTTTGTAATAATTTAGAGTCATCAGGCATTAACTGAAAAGACTTTCTTCTGGAGCTTTACTCGAAACAAGATTTCTTTTTTAATTTCTAATGAGTTCGTATTGACTATAGGAATCCTAATGACTATAGGACTCTGATGAGCCTTTCATAATAGGAATTATTGCCCTTTATTTGATATATTCTTGTTTATACACAGCAAAGCGAGTCCTTGCTACGGAAGGTTCTTACTAGACGTATCTTAGTAGACAAAGCGGATTTTACGTATAGAATAACTAGTTCATGTGAATAAGTAAATGGTAAATCAGCAACATCAAACTAAAATTTTAAAAACATAATATATAAAAACTACTGTAAATTATTGAAATGAGGATACACAATGATTCAATTCCAGAAATCCACCAAAATATTGAAAAATATTAACAAAAGCACAACATAAAAAAGAGTGAAAATAAGCCAATAAGTAGCATTAAGAACAAAAGTAACATTAAAATACAATCAATCGCATCATTTCACTTAATTCGCAGTCCGCAGTATTTCCAATGTGTATACCATTCCTGGTTAACTCCATCCTCGCACATCGATGCAATTACCGATCACTGTTATCTGATTAATGCCCCCCACTGGTAAATGTTACCTCTGCAACGGCAATTGATCTGCTAGCATTAGTCTTCATATCTGCATCCCACAACAATGTGTTCTTGCTTTGGAAAAGTAACACACACATACGTACTACGTACATCTGTTTTGCCCAACCGTAATCGTACGAAATGCGAACGACAAACCCAATCATTACGCGCCAAACCCCTCGGCCAACCAACGGGCCACCAAAACAAGAGTATCATTGCGAAACGCAACGCCCCAGAATACCACCCCGAAAGATACCGCCCATTGCTCCGGCCAGCACGATCAATCGTTCTGTATGGCATAGAAATTACATAATTTATGATCGCGGAACTGACCGCAAGGGAATGGCTGCCACGCGTGTATTAAAAAAAAGCCCCCGGTGGCACAAATAATATGTAGGTGGGATGCTACGTCTATCTGTGTGTATATATGTGTGTGTGTGCAGTGTAATGTCCAGTTCCCAGTTACGGGAATGTGTAATCTTCTTCCGGAGCGAAGGGAATAAGCCTGAAGAGACAACACAACAAAATCATCTCACTTGCGATGCAATGGTTTAGCAATGGGGCAACCATTTTTGCCCAAGAAGCTTCGTTATCAGTAATCTTTGGGTTTGTAAAGAAAGAGCGCTAAATTGAAGCGCTAGACACAAAGTACCGACCAGCGTGCCAGGCGCTACACTGTACCTTCTTTGTAGCTAATTTGAACTACCAAACCACGCTCGTGATTCGTGACATTCATGTTTATGATCCGTGAAACAAGTAATTCCTTGCCGACCGAAGCGAGAGGAGCTGCTCCTTGGACGATTGCTAATGCTATTTAAATTACGTATCATTACAATAAAGGTTAATCGAAACCAGAGCAGAAGAAGCGATCCTCGCTCGCAATGTTGAGGAGCAGCAGCAAACGTGAAGCAGAAGTGTTCTCCAACTCCAGCGGAACGGGTCGTCGTCGTCGTCGTGATCGCACTTCCACCAGCCCAGCCCAGCCCATCATGATCAAACGCGGCACTTCAAACTGCGACCCGCTTCAGCTCGCCCGCTGGTTGCTGTGCTAATGGTGTGGAATGAATTGAATTGATTCGGATGCGGAATGATACGGACTTCATTTGTTGATGATTTAATTTTAAGTCCTACCGGCGCGCCGGTGGAAGGATGGCTGCGGTACGCTAGTGCCGGGGCCGTGACTGACAACATGCATGACACTTGCACAAAATGTGAATGGGCGCACAAATGTTTCTCCTATAAGATGATGGAGTACGGTAAAGCGGAATGGTAGCGAAATGGTAGCGAACTCGTAAAAAAGTGGCAACAAACAAAACTAAACATCGGTGAAAGCTCCTCTCACGGGCAAGCCGAGTCACAGTGAGCCGAGTATTTGAGTATACCGGGGCAGACGTGTGAATGGTTCATTTTCAACAAATTATTTTTAAAATGTCGCGCTTAAGCTACTAAAGATTCTGACTGATTCAATTCTATAAATAAAACATACATTCTTCATTATTATTAATAAGGTGCTGTAGGGTTTCCGAGTTAATTTCTAATGTCTACAACATTTTTCATTGATTGCGAGATGTTTTTCAACAGCTGTCAAACAAATTACAACATGAAACTTAATGAGGAAATGAGCTCTTCAAGATAATTTTAAAAAAATTCAAGCTGGATTGAGTTTGACAGTTATTTGTGATGTGTTGAAAATCATGTCTAAGAATTGAATTTTTATTATGATGTAAATACACCATTTTACAGCTGTTGAAAAACATCTTAGAGGTGGTGAATAATGATGTGCACATTCGAAGGCGACTTGAAAAACTTTGTAAAATGACCTTTTAATCGCGTTGAAATCTTGTTCTTCTTCTTTGGCACAACAACCGCTGTCGATCAAGGGCTGCCAGTACCCACTAATGAAGTGAGCTTGGCTTACAGTGACTTATTGTTACCATAGCAGGATAGTCAGTCCTACGTATGGGGGCACGGTCTATCCGGGACTTGAACCCATGACGGGCAAGTTGTTACGTCGTACGAGTTGACGACTGTACCACCAGACCGGCGCGTTGAAATAGACTGCTAAAATAGAGTTGGCATAAAATGCTAAATTGACATAAAATGTGTCATACCCGATGGTGCAGCGAATCTACCCGAAGATAACATCGTGGAGCATCCTCCCGAAAGTGACAGTGTTGAGCAACGGCGCAATAGGCCCGAGCTAGATAGCACTAGGACTAGGGAGTCCAGTTCAGTTTTGGAAGGCATAATATAATGTAACCACGAGTGCTTTATCGTGAATAAAAATCACTTTTATACTAACCAATCGCTGAAACTCATAATGATATGCTTTGAATGGATAAGCAGTTTGAATTGTTAGTTCGTCCGAATATCATCCTTTCTGATACAAATATGATTCACATATTTCGCTTTGTTCGCTTTGTAAAACATTAAATTATAATGTGTCAATCTTTTGAAATTATGTATAAGAGCGTTATATATAAATCATTTGCAATCATACAACCTAATTTTCAATCACTAAGCGCACACTTTTGCCCCACCTTACCATTTTTGGTTGGGTTATAATCCTTTCCACACTCGTCTCGGGATCACGATCGTCCACTTTTATGTGTCAAACGTGCAGTGTGTGTGTGTTAAAGTGACGTCTTGGTAAAACAAACAACTACTTTACCCAGCGGCAACGGCAACGGCCTGTCACATACTCTACACCCAGTGTAGCTACAGAAACGCCTGCAGGCAGTACTAGCAGTGCCACTTGGAGGAAAACGATACAAGTTCATTTGACGCCCTCCTTTTCCCCAACATGTCAAGCACCGTCAAGCACCGAAACCAATAAACTGTACACCGCCAATGCGAGAACTGTTGCTCATGCCTTCCGTTTTTTGCACCACACCGCTGTGCAACCGTTGGCAAAGCAGCGATTGTTCAAATTTGTACATAATTAACTTTAACATGACACCCGCCAACAGCATCCTCGGGATGGAATGGAGTGAGGGAGTTTAATTTCTGATTCGCGTAAAACGGTGACGTTTGGTGGAGCGGGGGAAAAAAATACCAAAACCTCTCCCCATACGCGGCTTTCTTGCACAACCATTCTTCCCAGGAGATGATTTATGCATACGCCTACAGCGGGCTACGGTGTAACGTACACAGCGAATCATTTTTAAACGCTTCCGCACGATCCGCAACGAACCGCATGCGAGCGAAGGATATATGGTTGTTCGGTATGCCGGCAGCATTCCAGAAGTCATATGGTACACAACATTTTAACGGTCTCGGGACACTAAGCGGGAGGGAAACAAACGACACTGAAAGAATGATCATTAGCTGTTTATCCCAAACCCCTCCACCCTGAGGGAAATAGTTTGAAGAGTAACCGCCTAAACATACAGGCCGCGGTTGTTGTGATTGTTTTGTGGGGTAACACGATATGGAGAACCAACGCGAAACACCCCGCTAGCGGCCGACTCTATCCATTGCTGGACAATAAATTTTGTCCAGATTTATAGCAATCATTTTGTGTGTGCAGTTTTTCCCTAACATCAATGGTTTTCTCTCCGTCTTGTTTTGTTGTTGTTGCAGAAATCCCATCGAAGCTGTGCTGGCATTCCCCACCGATCCGGTACGGCAATACGGCGATCACTTTTCGGCTCCAACTTCTCCCAACCGAACGGCGCAGCGGACGGGGCCCGGCAGATGCAAAGATTCGGTACAAATGATTTTGCTATTATTTATCGGTACAGAGTGCCTCCGGGAACGATTCGGCATACCCGGGGTACCCGAACCACAGCCGCCGAGACGCTGAGTAATTGCCCGAACACTACCGGGACTAAAGTGGACGCAACGGCGCCTGGGGGACTGTTTTGGCCACGGCCACCATCACCCCCATTCCATAGGGTTTTGTTGATCCGATCGCATCCAAATGGTTCATGGGTTTCACCAACCCAACCGATCACCACCTTCTATGTCTTTTTTTTTCAGCTTCTATTCTACTCCTCTACAGGTTGATTGGGACTGTAGGACGTAAACGCAAGACTTGTACCTTTGTGGTAAGTGTACTGTGCACGGTACGGTGCGCCTCCTCTGCACAGATGCTTCCCCTGCGGGCGTGTAATCGCGATCGACCTCACCGACCACCTTTCGATAGAAACAACACGCCCTCCACACTACTCCCTGTGTTTTCAAAGCATTTCACATCATCGTTCACTACACCTATTACCGGAACCCCGGAAGTGTATAAAGCAAAATTTTCAATCGAACTGGGATTTTGTGGACCAGAAGATTTCCATTCTGCGTACGATAAATGCTACTGGCCTACTAAGTCCCAACTTGTTTGGAAATGTGTTACAACGACGATGACGACGTGTGTGTGTTTGTGTTTGCTTTCCTGCTCCGAAGATCGGTTTTTTATGCCTGTCTGCACTGTGTTGGGATTTTCGAGAGACATTAACGTTTCCTTGCCAGTGTCATTGTGAGTGCACCAATGCTTAACCCATGCAACTCGCAGTTAAACACACTTCGTAATGCCCTTGGAAATCCCAAAACGTTGCACGTCACCACCATATCACAAAACCAGTGCAGTGCACACACGTTACCTTTTCGATCTCGTTCAGCCGGTTGTTGGTGCGCTTCTTTACCGCGAATGCCATATTCACTTAGCTTTGTCTTCACGGACAGACTAGTACACACAAGGGGACGAGGTAAAATGCAGTTTTTTTTAATATTTGTGTCCTACAAAAACTGACTAGGACGGACGAAATAAATAGGTAAGCTAATAACTGTAGCCGATAAAATGATGCGTGCCAGCCATCCGGTGCTGTAATGGTGGTAGCTGTGTTTGTGAGATAACGAAAGGATTGATCGCGTGTGACAGATCGTTTGCCCGAGTGATCGAGTTATTAGTGCGTGTGTGTTTTTTTTTTTTACAAAATGACTTACAGTGGCGGTCAAAAAAAAGGAATACGACGTGATTTAGACATTAAATCCTGTACACTGGTGGTGCTTTTCATTAGTTTTAAGACAAGTTTTGTGTGAGAGCATATGTGAAGTGTTTTTTTTTTCATGATTTTTATAGAAAAATACTATGATTTACTTTTCAGTTTTATCATTATTCATTTACTTTATCTCTTTATCTTTTATACAACAATAAAATTAATAATACTGCAAAGAATACAAAAAAAAACAGTTTAATAATGTAACCTTTTTGAAGATACTTTTTCAAATTAATTCATATCAATTCAATATCAATTTTTCGTTAGTGATTAGACTAAATGACTTTTCGTCTGATTATTTGTAGAATATAAGTAAAAACTGAGTCTCCGGCAAGCAAGTGGTGTCACGATCCTGATCCTGACGGTGGCGAAGGCTGGCAGAATACGATGGTTGGAGCATATCGTGATGATGCCGGACTCATGCCCCACCAATACGGTGTTCGACAGCAATCCTCTGTTCGGCATAATCACAGGGAAGCACAGCAAACTCGATGGCTGGATCAGGTGAAGCGAGACCTGTCGGAGATCGGGTGTCTACATGGATGGGAGGCTGCAATGCAGGGAGGGACCGAGCATCCTGGAGAATGATAGTTGGCCGGGCCATGTCACATCAACGTGCTCTATTGTGAGCAGGTCAACAAAAGAGTGAGAGCAGTATAAACTGAAGCTGAGAGAACTTTTACGACGAAAAAACTAATGTAAACCTGTTAAATGTTACAAATTTGCAATAGAATGATGTCATAAATCATAATTAATACTAATACTTAATTAATTCTGAATATACGAGTAAATCAAAAGATTTCCCCCAAAAAATTTCAAACTCTCAAGGCCTTTTGTTACCAACAAAGGTCTGCGCCAGGGAGACAAACTTTCCTGACATCTATTCAATTTGGCGCTAGAGAGGGCCATCCGTGACTCGAGGGTGGAGACTTCGACCATCTTCTTTCAAGTCAACCCAGACCCTGGCATACGCTGATGATATAGACATCATTGTTCTGCGGTTCTCCTACCTAGGCAAAGACCAAACTGATTTTGGTCAGATCAACGGCCCTACTTATAACTAATCCAAACCTACGTAGGCGTGAAGTACATATAGGTTGACGTACTTTTGAAGTCGTCCCTGAATTTATCTATCTCGGGTTTAAGGTCACCAACGACAATATAATGACAGCTGAGTTGTGCGCAAGGACCGGTCATTCTACAGCCTCACCTCAAAGCAGTTCATCTCAAAGAACCTGTCGCGACGGACGAAGCTGGGAGTATATAGCAGCTATATAATACCGGTACTCCGATACGCCTCTGAAACATGAACACTGTCCAAATCTGAAGAAAACCGAGATCTTCCCCTTTCCTACGATGTGAGAAAGATAGTGAAATACGTTTTGGATGCCAATAATAATGTAATGAACCATTCGTATTAGAATCGGGATTGTATCATAGATATCTATTATCGGCAGAGATATTCTAACTAATCTCAAGTGATATTAAGATCTAACATTAAACTTCCCACTCCTCGTACTCCTAAAAGCACGCTCCAAAGATCATCAATCTCCTTTTTGAAGCACATCGTTTGATCTTGCAATACCTCAACAAAAACTAAACTAAACTAGATGATTAGATTTATAAAGCCAATGCAATTAATCAACCCTTCAGGAGCGACCTCCAATTATCATTTTTAACAGCTCTACACACGCTTATTACAATCGCACCACACGAGAGCACACGCTTAATCTTAAAGTCATTTGCACTGTTTAATCACATTGCTCCCCTTTTTTAATAGGCCTTCCACTCCCATTTAAGGACGGAATTAATGCACCAGGGCTACAAAAAACCTAAATCTTTCATATCATTCCCAGATTAGATCGCCTTCCCTTGGAGCCTTCTTGCAACCGTCTCCTATTTCACAGGTGCTCCTAACCTGCCCAGCCCGCCAGCACTCGAAATGGTTCACCGATTGGCGTTTAATTTGTAACACACCCAGCAGCAGGTCGACCGAACGTCCGTGCAAGTCATAATAAACGATATCAAAAGAACCAAACGGTTTTCCCGGCAGACCCGGTGGTCACCGTTCTGGCGGATAAAGATGCCGCACCGATTCCGAAACTCAACGACACCATTACACGTTGCGCGTTGCGCTAGCCCGAGTGGTTTGCGTATTGCGGAATGACTAAAACCGGCAGGACGTCCCGGGTGGATCGCGTTGACAGTGATTGGTAGCGGTCATTTGCGCGCCCGACTCTGTGCCCTAGTGTGCTGAGAGTGCCTCCGTTGACGGTGCTGACCCCCTTAAGATAATTTGTGAATAATTATTTTCAATCGAAGGGAACGGTCTCTTTCTCTCTTTCTTCCTCTCTTTCTCTAACAGTTGTTCAGGCAATCGCCACATGCGCCTTTTGCGTAGTGAACGGCAGACCACCCTTACGGTTGTGTCATTGCGTTAAGGTCCAACCTTGCGCTGGCCGCTGTCATACCATTGGGATGCCGAAATGATGAAGCGTATAATTATCGACATAATAAATGAAGTCATTTACGTTTATCTTCACCCACCTCGGGAGCGCACTGGACGAACACGACAAACCACATCACCTCGTGGGGCATTCCAGAGCTGGTTCGCCGAGCGAACTACACGATAAGACACGCAAGTCCTTAACTCTGCCCTCGAGGGAGCACAGAATCAATTAAAAATTTAATAATTTTATTGACACCCAAACGATTCTTCTCGGTGGAATCTTATCGAGAGAACCAATGTCACTCCGTTGCACATCGATCAGGAACGTAATCAGGAGGCTGATGGTGCGAGAGAACTCCTCTGCAAGAAAAAAGGCGTAGGGCAAGTTTAATCGATCTGATTAGCATATATATTGCTATCTTTACTTGTCAAGTTAATATTGCCAGAGTGCTTTGAAGGATTGGAGTTACCAGGAACCTTTTCTGCTCCGCCTATCTTATCACTCACAAGTTTTATAGAATTACATGTTGGCACCAACATCCAACTAGCATTTAACGTCCAATGTCATTGTCTTTGACAAATTCGTTAAAAAGTGCCTAGAAGCGAGTAAGTCGCCTAGAAGAGTGTGTCCCGAAACAGAATCCTCATGACTGTTAAGAAAGGCCTGATATTATTGCTGGAAAAGTTGTTTAAACGATATCCTTGTTCGTGAGGTAGATGTTGTTAGTCATTGTTGCTACTTTCATCGGTAATATCCTTTATTCTATCATTGGAAAACATTACAGATTCATACTACTGCTAATGACGTGCAGCTCTAATGTAATCTAATGTACCAGCTCTATATAATAAATCAAATATTGCCTGTTCCCAACGGAGGTTACAGATTTAGAGTAGTCTAAAATATCGTTTCGAAAAGAGATTCGGGATAGCATTGAAAATGTTCCGAATATCTTCAGCATCAGCTATCACTTCGCTCACCAGCTTCCTTGAGCTTTATTCTCTGATAAAAAGACATCTCAATTCGATTCGAAAATCAAGTCAGGGTAATTGGACTGAACTGATGGATTCTGAGGTACCTTAATCTCTTCCTGGAGCAGTATCACTAACTTAAACCACTAGAGGAGTACACTATTAGTCAGACGACAAAAGAAGAACACATTTTCTGACAGTATGCTAACAATGATAAGAATAACACAACAGAATGACATACTCCTTCACAAATTGAATTGTAGATATTGCTTACAATCCCTAGAACTTGCTACGAAAGCTTTCTAATAATCCCTCGAACTCGACCCTAAAGCTCAAAAGTGACTGATACAAGATTTGGGCTAAATAAAACAAATTCCACCTAAAACTATCAAAGACGCTAACAACAGATTTCGATTGTAAGTCCGTTAAAATCTGGCATTAAAGAATTATAAGCACCTTTGACTGCAACATCAGATAAAGCGTACTGCACGAAATGGGAAAATTGTCACTAGCTCAGCATCTTAATTCCGTAATAACATACATCATTCTCTAATCAACAGCTTACTTTGCACGATAACTCATCTCTGCCCGGCGCATGTCCGTCGGCTATCCATCCACTCCCCGTGTTCTCGTATCGATTTCAGACCAACAACGACGCCCCAATCCAACAGCGGCCGATGTCGATGTCAGACATCGTGATCATGACGTCTCGGCGTAACACCGGAAGCGAAACGAGCCACCGGTCACTTAATTGCACCGCATAAGTGACGATTCCGGGCGTCCGCATCCATTAGCATGCGAGGTGGCCACTCCACATGCAGCCAATCACCCGCTGTCCTCTCCCCGTCGTGCCCCTTGTCCCGCACTGTGATTGATCCGGGCTAGAAAAGATGGATGCGAACGCATCCCAACAGGGGATCGCGCGTCCGATTCACCCGATCGCCCCGAGGGCAAAATTTCTTTTCCGACCGACCGATTTTGCTCCCCAGCCCCTCCCCGCCGTCTGGGTCGAACCGAACCGATCGGACATGCTACGTCTATTGACCTGAGATCCGCATTATAATGCCACCCCTCCAGGCGGGGGGAGAACGGCGCTCGCGCGCTAAGTGCTCAACAGGCGCTACAGTTTGATAATGGTAGCGTTGACGAGTAATTTGTCCACCGTTGAAGCGAGAGGCGGTAATTAGGACGCGAATGCAATTACGCGGCGACCTACCCGGCGCAGGATGATGCTGCCGGATGACGGCCCGGGGACGCATTAGCGGTACGCATCATCATCATTTGGCAATTAAATCAATCTGCTCCATAATTGGCACATTCGCGGCATGCTGCTCTAATAGGATTAATTTTATGGCTCCTTCCAGGGCCCCAGACCGCTGTGTCGCGCAGGACGATGTTTGCCGGCGACGGGTGACAGGTGCTGCGGGGTTGGGTTGGGTTGTTGTGGAGGCGGATGCTCTGCTCCACCACCGTCGTAAACCCCGCTTAAAAGTCATCATTATCATCAACCGATCAACTCGATCGGGGAGTGACATCGACCATCGGGCTACGGGGCGCGATAAGAAGCCATGAAAACGCCATCCCCAACGATCGCTTTTCGACACCCCGGCGGTTTGGGCTTCCCTCCTTCTTTTTTTTAATTGACTTTTCGTGTCATGTTCTTATAAATCGTGCCAGCTTCTGTCCGCACCGTTTGACATAAATAGTATGCGCCCGCCCGCTGCCTGTCTTGTTTGTATTGGCGATCGCTATTAGCCATTTCGCGATCGATCGATCGCGATCGATTGCGGAACGGCGACAACGACGACGACGATCGAACGGTTTTTAATCTTCGCACCGGGAGTGTACTGACCGCTTGCCGTGTAGTCGTCGTCGTCGCGTGTGAGTACGCAAATGGTTGTCGCGTTATCTTGAGCCCGCGCGAAACCAGCTCGCGCGGTCCAGGGAGAACCTGTTGCGCGGCGGTACGGTCGCCTTGTAGTGGTGGTTTTGCGCATGATGGGACGACAAATTCCTACACGCAGCTGATAGTGGCCGAACGAACGAACGAACGGTTCTTCGTGAACCACGCGGATCGGTGGCGCAAATGCCGATGAGAAAGTTTCGGTACGCAACTATAGCGAAGGTTACCTGATAACAGCGGCTGCATTAATGGCAATATTAATTTTAAAAGCAATGCATTAAAAGCCCCGGGGAAGCGTAGCATGGTTATAAAAAAATATGTACATCCAACGTTTACTGGCATCAAAACACTATCAACATTCTTTCTATCTTCCCGAAAGCAAAATTCCTCGATAAATGTGTATTATTTGTACCTTCCTTTTCCAGCTAAAGATACAAAGGCACGCGTCCTTTAACTTGAGTTGCTCAAACTAATTAAATGTATCCACCTTTGAATTACGATCTGTTCCTACAGGCACCTGGTTACTGCTGTTATCCGTTTTGAAATACTTTTCTTTGCCTTTCATATTGGCATATGGCTGTACAAGTCACTAATAAACAAAAATCATCCGAAATTATGTGTTATTTTTAGACTGAGAAATATAATCACTACATGTCAACACAACCCTATTCTCTCACGCTGCTTTCAATGCCAATCGAAGAATACTGATCCGAAATATGTTTAGATTTTGAAAAGGACAGCTTTTTGTAAAACATATTGTATGGGATGATAACGGAATAATTGCAGATAATCTACAAATCTACTGAAGAATGGAGAAGTAACGTGAGATATATTATTGAGGCAAGAATGGAACATAATAAAAACATTAAAGGAAAATTTTAAAACTTAAATTCGAATGTCATGGTATCATATTCTTGCGTTGATCGAGCACGAGTTCGGCGCATGGTAAACCACAGGTATTAGTCTTTCTCAACTATTTGAATGTCCCAGAAGTTTTACGATAAGAGATTAGAAAATCACAAGACACCGTATTTACATGTTAATGTTTAAAAAAACAACTTAACATTATGATCATTGTTTTTAGGTTCATTACGTGCCTTCCAAGCATCAGGAAATGGAACACTTTCGAAGTTTTTGGGCAAAATAGGTCGGTAACAATTGGAAATACTTCATTGCTTTTTGGACTAAATGAATTGAATATCGGGAACGTGAAATACTACACACAGCAAAAATTTCACAAATCGTTAAGAAATAATTCCCAAACGTACGTCACTTTTCTAGAAGATACCAAACAAAATTCCTTCCTTTGCGCTGTTAGTGAGTAACGGAAAGCGTTTGATTTCGATGAGCTAACTTAGTAATTATTCAAAACATCAAAAAGACGGATTTAAACAGATAAATAGATTCTTATTCCGTTCATTCTTAGCTTTAGAGCATGGCGAAAATACTAACGTGAATGTAATGTAACCATGCAAAATCACGGAAAGTATTTGCAGCTTAAGAAACGCAAAGGATTTACTCGTTGAAATTGTGAAACTTTGTTCGTTATGCTTGGATTGTACTGGAATTTAAAACGATTTATATGTCGTATCGTGTCGCACCTATCATGTACATGCTAATACTAAATAACATTGTAATGGTAATGATATGGCTGGATTCAATTGATGTGATACTGATGCTGAACATTATACATAACTATAAAAACTGTGCGTTCTGATCCAACAATGTTTATCTGTCATGTAACAAAGGTGTCTGAACTCCTGCGTATTATCGCTAACGTCTAACATTTATCCTCAAATAGATGGATTGTCCGAGACAATGACTATAGAACGTAGATGTAATAATAAATATATATATCTAGATTTGAACCTGATATAGACGCCTTATAATGCCTCTTGTTCTTGGAAAAGCATAAAAGGTTACGAAAGAAAAATTACGCTTTCAAGTAACCCTAGTCCGTGTTCTTACTTACAGTTTAAACGTTGGTTTGTGTCTACACATCCAACAATTTGTCGGCACAGTGTTATCCCCGTCACGGCTTCACATCCGGTATGAACACATCCGGATTCGCGATGTACTTCCCATTGTGCACGACGATCACGTTCATCTTGGCGTTGCACTTGAGCCGCGGCAGCAGCTTGGGCGTGACGAAAAAGTACTGCGACTGCCCGGTGCGGCACGTTTCCTCCACCAGCATGTTGAACACCTTCCGCTCGTTCGTCGGATCCATACCCTGGTTGATCTCGTCCACACACCGGAACGGTACCTGCGTCATGTGCTGCAGCGAGAGGGTGTAGATCGCGATGGCCACCGCACGCTCCCCCCCGGACTGTAGCTTCCGATCGAGCGCGCTAAGCTTCTCCTCGTTGCGATACTTCACGTAGATGCGGATGCCGTACTCGTCGTAGTCGCGCTGCAAAAAAAAAGAAAATTAAAATCAATAAAAATGTAATAACATTTCAATGCCGAAACATGTCGACCTCTCTCTTACCTCTCCCTGCCGAATCAGCTCCACCTCCCCGGCGAAGCCCATCGAGCTCATGAAGTGGGAAAACTTCCCGTTAATGCACTGCACCACGCTCTGTATCTCGGGGTACCAGCGGTCGTGCAGTGCTGCCATCTGCTGCTCCAAAGTGGCCACCGTCTGCTCGGAGCACGCCACGCCCGCCCGCAGCTGCTCCAGCTGACGCTTCTTCTGGGCGTACTCGTCGGCGACCGACTCGTTCGCCTGCGGCAAACACTCGAACCGGACGCGCAGCTCCTCCAGATGCGCCTCGACCAGCTCGATCGTGTCCGGCAGCTCGGCAAACTCTTTCCTGTACGGGAAGTCCGGCTTGTCCGGCGTTTTGTTTGCGCACAGTGCCCGCGCCGTGCTGTTTTTCTCGGACGATTTTGCCTTCACCTCGGCCAGCTTTTTCTCCACGTTGGCGAGCGTCTTCTTAGCCGACTGGTAGGCGTCCTCCAGCAGCCGAAAGTTTGCCTCCCGATCGTTGTTTCGCTCCTCGAACAGGCGTATCCGCTGCTCGAGCAGATCGTGCTCCCGGCTGGCGGCTGCGTACCGCTCCAGCGCCGCCACCTTCCGCCGCTGCTGGTCCAGCAGCTGCTCGATGATGGTGTGGCAGGACCGCTCAAACTTGACCTTCTCCTCGTCCACGTTCACCAGCCGGGCGGTCAGCTCCTTACACTTTTGCTCCTGCCGCTTCACCTTCATCTTCGTCTGCTGGTACTTGGACAGCTGCTCCTGCAGGTCGCGCTTCTGCTCGCGCAGCCCCGCGCAGCGCTCCTGCAGCTCCTTGATGCTGTTCTCGATCTGGCCCCGCTGGTTGCGGATCTTGTCACACTCGCGCACGAGCCGCTGGTGCTCCTGGCGCTTCTGCGCCAGCAGCGCGTGATCCGTCGAGCGGTTCAGCAGGTTCAGCGTGCGCAGCGCATCGCTGCGCGTTGATTTTTCGCCCGTGTAGCGCGATTTCGACACCTGGAAGCGGTGCGACGGCGTGAAGAACAGCCCGATCTCGTCCGGCAGGGCGGACACGTACTTGGCCGAGTCGGCCCCACCGACCGGTATGTTGTGCAGCCCGTACAGCTTGCACAGCCCATTCAGCACCGGGTACGGGCCCTGCACCATGTCGATCAGGTAGGTGTGGAAGCCGAAGCGCTTCAGACTGCCGATCGGATGCCGGGCGGTGTAGTGCAGCTTGTCCGCCGGATCGCTCTGGATCGCGTTCACACCGTCGATCCGCAGCTCTTCGCGCGTTTTGCGCAGAAACAGATTCATGTCCTGTGTGCTTTCGCACGTAAACGCGATCAGGTCGCGCACGCCGATCGTATTCTCCAGAAACTGCACATTCTCCAGCGCCGGCACGTTCAGCTCCAGTATCATCGGCTCGTAGATCTTCCCCTGGAAGAGGTGCTTGTGCTCGCGCAACCACAGCACCGCCTTGTACGTGCCCTCGAAGCGTGTCTGCAGGATGCGCAGCTTGTTGCTGGCCACGTTTTCGATCGTTTCGATGCTGCGCTCGATGCTCATCATCTCCGGCTTCAGCTCCGTGTCGATCTTTTGGTTCAGCTCCTGCCGGCGCCCCATCAGCAGATCGTTATCGGCCCGAATTTTGGCCTCCTTCCCATCCAGCGCGGAAATCTCCTGCCGCACCTGGTCCTCCGACCCGAGCGCGGTCGCCGAATCGGCACAGTCCTGCACGAAGGCGGCCAGCATGACCTTGGCCTCGTCCAGCTCGGTCTTGCGCTCGTCTGCCTTGGCGAGTGCGTCCATCAGCTCGCGCTTCTGCTTGCTGATGGCATCTTCCAGCCGTTCCGTCTTTTCCTCCAGACTGTTGATTTCGTCCGTGCTGCGCTGGCCGATCGCTACCTGTTTCGCTTTCGACGTTTCCAGCTCCTTCTTGCGGGCCAGTATTGCTTCCATTTCCTGCTTGAACTGATTGTACTGCTGTTCCTTCTCTTCGGTGCATCTGTAAATGTAGTGAGTAAACGATGGAATCGGTGAGAAAACTAATGTTACGGAGTGTGGGCTGCTGATGACTCACTTTTTTGCCAGCTTTAGGTCCTTCAGCGTGGCCGAGTATTGCAAAAACAGCTCCTCGTACTCCAACCAAGCCTTCCGGGCCATACACACGTGAATCTGCTGCTGGAACTCTTCGCGTGCCCGCATCGACTGCAGCTGCGCCTCCAGGGCCTCCAACCGGGCTTCCAGTTCGCGCACCCGGGCAGTACCTTCCGCACCCTGGTTGGTGCTCTTCTCCTGCAGCGAACGCTTCTCCTTCAGCTCCTCGAACCATTGCTGCACCTCGGGCGTACACACGGACGACTGCGTATTGAGCAGCAGTTCGCGCGGATTCATCTTGGTAAAGTCCTGCACCCGGTCCTGCGGGAGAAACTGGCACAGATTGTCCACCTGAATGTTGAAGGCGCGGATCTGCTGCAGGTACGCCTGCTGGGACACGGTTTGGTTGTCGATCTCGAACGTGCTCTTGGCGCTGTGATCGAACGACCGGCTAAACCACCGGACGGCCCGCTGGTTGTTGCGGTAGATCGAAATCCGGATCGTGGCGCTGTCCTTCCCGTTCTTGATGTAGCTGTCGATCTGCAATGGGAAATGCACATGCATAAACAAGCTTTCACGTGCCTTACGCTGGCTATATATATATTACGTTATCACATCTGGAGAGCAGCTTGCAGTTGCCACCCATCCCGAGCACGATGCCGGCCACAATGGCTGATTTGCCGGTTCCGTTTGGGCCAAGAATAATGTTCAAATACTCCTCCGGGTACAGCACCACCGAATCGTATGTGCTGAAATGGATTATAAAGATTAGACCACACGCTTTTGCAGCAATTACAGCAGCCATTCCATACGATAAACATACACAAAGTTCTGCAACGACACGGACGCTATCTTCCCTACGATCGATGTAGACATGGTGGACTGTTGGTTTGAACGCACTGAGAGTTTTGCGGTTCAAATAGCTATTCAATGGCAAAATAACACAAACTATCACCAACACACAATCTTTACTTTCTCGTTATTTTTCGCGCGTTGCTTGCGGCTTTGAAATTAGCTCCAGAAAAAAACGTCAACAAGCAAATGTCAGCTGTAGCCAGTGTGGCCAGATTATTTTGGCAGATTTAGGCAGGAGGACTGTTGAGAACGCAACAATTTCCATTAAGGCCCGTGTCTGTGCTCCATCGGATGCGATTTTATCGGAAGGCCTGTCAAAATTTTATATGGGATTTGACAGATAACGTCGGACGTGCGATTTCGTCGTACGACGGAATCAAAAAATTTTGATTTCGTCGGACGCCGCATCCGATTTTATCTGTCAAACTAAATGTGTGGTGTTTTGTAGGAACAATCTCAAATAATTTTTCATAATCGTTATATTATTAAAATCATCCAAATAATCGCAATATTATACGAAAAAGCGTTTGACAGCACGTGCGATAAAATCGCATGCGATGGAGCACAGACACGGGCCTAAATCAATTATTTTAACGATCAATTTCTTTTAACGTTTTAACCACCGACAGCGAGATTCAAATTCAAATTTGAATTATTTTCTTTGACGAGCAATTCTCGGAATCCACAAACCTGACATTTTTTACTTATTATGAACATTAAATTTTAACGGATAAAATTTTGAATTCAAAACGCATACAGTCTGTTTCCGAGTTACGCGGTTTCTGTGTTCCCGACGAATCCGCGTAACTCGAATATCGGCGTAAGTCGAATTTCACGTTTTTTGACTGAACTACTATAGATTACTCGGTGTTTTTTATTTAATTTAATACTTATATAGGCTTTATCATTTATTTGGTATGATTCGTGCAGAAAATTTTAAAATTTTTGGCTTTTAAGCGGTTTCCATTTGTTAACGAAAATGCAATTTATACCGAATTCGAAGCAAATTGTACTGATTTGACATTTCATCTGTCAACTTTATAAAACCGCGTATCTCCGAATCCGCGTAAGTCGAGAACCGTGTAACTCGGGAACAGACTGTATAGCATTTTTCAAGTGCCAGGCAAACAAACGTGCATCAGCGCGATAAGGCAGCGGTAATCGCTGATGCGGGCATGCGTGTGATTTCTGAAAACAATGGTTTTTCCGAACGCACGCCCGCAGTAGTGATTACCGCTGCCTAAGCAACAAATGAGGATAGCGATCCTTGAAACAGCATCCCAAGCGCCACAGATTAATCTTAAATGACTGGAAAATCAAATATCAGTGATTTTTGGTAGAATACATGGAAAATCGATAGTTTTAGGGCGATCATCTGTGAATCGGTAGGCATGTAAAAAATCGGTAGGAATACATATAAATCGATATTTCTGGTCACTCTGGCTGTAGCGCTACACATTGGAATACCCAATGAACAAAACGGCATATTCAGTAGTGTTTACACTGCGCTATTGCACGAGTGAGAAAGCTCTGCAGTTCACATCTCACCTAGATGAAACAATTGTTTGTTTTCTTTTGTTTGATGAATGTATATTTAAAAAAATCATTTCAGACTCATTTTCCAACCAAACCCAAGTGACATTCAATGATCTAAAAAGAATGGAACAATTTATGGAACACAGCTTCGAAGGATGACTGAGTTTCACAATAGATGTCGCGTTTTAATAATCGTTATATTCCTTTTCTTTTCTTGCAATATATAATATGGATGAGAGGGTATCGACACACTTGATCATCAGTCAGTTTTCATTGGTGTTTCACTGTTTCAATTTAAAATCATCCAAAGAATCGCAATATCAATTCAAATAAAATTTGACTGCCCGTTCGTTACAAATTGCTTCCAATAGATCACTGTACAAAAAAGAGACAAAAAAGAGTTTCAATTTTAATATCACTCTGTCATTTATAGCATGCTGATTGGGTCCGCTAGTAACCGCTATCGGGTTATCCGTAATCACGGATAAACGAGAAACAGTAACAGCACATGAAACATTTCAAATTAGCCGTTATTTTATAGCACAGTTGGGTTTCTTCTGTGTAAAATAATCAATGGTTCAAAGAAATATTGAAAAATGAATTAATAAATATTAAAAAAAAGCCATTCCAAACCAAAATCATAATCATCATTTCATATTTGCACTTTTTGTTGCTATAATTCATTATTTCGTTAAAAACAAATTAAAAAAAAAAACAAACCTTTGTATACCTTAGGCTTGGAACTACTCGTATGTGAGAGTTGTGTCCGTTTGAGTTTTGAATTAAAAATGAGCATGTTGTTAAGCCATGTATTACAATTATTAATACATGAGGTCAATGATGGTAAGAAAAGACTCAGAATCAATTTTCCAGTAGCGTTCACTGCTCAAATGAGTTATTTATTAAAACTTGAATTATACTTTCAAACCACTAATGTACTTTTCAACGTTTCGATGTGAAAAAATATATCACACATTTTTAAAGTATTTTATCATCCAACCAAACATTCATTGCTCTGAAAAGTTAAAAGTTTTTTTTTACATAACGGATAAAAATAAATGTTGCATAACTTACTTCCTTAAATTTTTCATTACACTGTAAACTCAAAATCTACAAAAAAATATTCTAATAATTTTTCTTTTATCACATTTCTTATTTCCCATATCGTACTAACAATCAATTCAATATACCCCAAAAAAACGAAGAAATTCAACGTTCCAGAAAATTTCCTTCCCTAGTCTCATACATGCGCCAGCCATGCGAGCAATTGGACTCGTCATCGTCATTCTCATCGTTTGTTGGAGACGTTATTAGATTAGGTACCGGCTTGTGTAGCCGATGTCGGTCGGTTTTCACATCGACAGTGCAGGCAGACCCCGGAGAGCACACCGGGGGAATGCCGGAAAAAAAGGATTTAGCGTTTTGTTCAATTTTCTTTATTTTTACTTTTCCAAATCGGTCTGCTCTCAAAATGGGCGCCAAACAGAATGGTCGTTCACGCCACGGAATTCTGACAGCTCTTGATGACAGCTCGTACTCTGCGTACGAGCCACGCGAACTGCACAGTGGGCTGCTACAGTACTCCCCTTCCAGACTAGGATACGTACTGTTGAAGATGGGTAGGAAACACCACTCTTCGGCCTGAACGAGTGGTTCTAGTCGGTGGTAACTCAGAAGAACTGGTAGGTGGAGCAGGAACACTTGCAGAAGATTCTTGTAGGATGTGGGCTGGTTTGAGGCGGTCTATTGATATAGATACTGTACGACCTTTCACGTTGACCTTGAAGATTTTTTCTGTTCGATCCATAACCTCATAAGGCCCTTCGTACGGTGGTGAAAGTGTTGGTCGTATGGAATCATTGCGAATAAAGACGAATTTACATGATTTTAGTTCGGTGGGAATAAAAATATTCCGAGAACCATGCCATGAGGTTTGTCTGGGGCGTAATGATCGCATGGCATTTCGTAAATTAGCTACAAACTCAGCTTCATTTGTTGTTTCGCCAATATCGTTGAAAAATTCGGAGGGAATACGAAGTGTGGTACCATAAACCATCTCAGCTGGTGATGCTTTAATATCTTCTTTGTATGTTGTTCTTAAGCCAAGTAGTATCACTGCGAGATTTTCACACCAGTGTTCATTATCGTGGCAGAGAAGAGCTGCTTTAAATGTTCTATGGAATCTTTCGATGATTCCATTGCTTTGAGGATGGTATGCAGTTGTACGCAGGTGAGTTGAACCTAACAGGCGGTTTAATTCCAAGAAGAGTGATGACTCAAATTGTCTACCTTGATCAGAAGTAATATATTTCGGTACACCAAAACGCGCAATCCATCCCGAAACTAGAGCATCAGCTATTGTAGAAGCAGTCATGTCCGGAATAGGTAAAGCCTCTGGCCATCGAGTAAATCTATCGATTATAGTCAAGCAGTACCTATTTCCTCTGCTGATTGGAAAAGGACCAACTATGTCGATGTTAATATGGGAAAATCGATCGTCTGGAGAAGGGTATTGGGATAATGGTGATTGAGTATGCCTTGATATTTTTGAACGTTGGCATTGTATACAACTTCTCGCAAAGGCAATGCTATCTTTTCGAATATTTGGCCAAACGAATCTTTCGGTCATCAATTTGGCTGTGCTTCGTGTCCCAGGATGCGATAAATTATGTACCGCTCGCAGCGCAATATTTCGAAATGATGGTGTGACATACGGCCGAATACGATTAGTAGAGCAATCACAATATAATTGTGTGTTACTGCCTGGAATCTCAATTAATTTTAATTGCAGCGACGATTCAGTTGTACCTTGCAATATCTTGCGGAGTTCCTCGTCATTTTTTTGATCATTTGCCAGCGCAACAAAATCCATCGAAGGCAATGTGTGTATAGCTGATATGCGAGACAGCAGATCGGCGACGATATTTTCTGTACCATTTATGTGGCGTATGTCAGTAGTTATTTGGCCTATGAAATCTAGTTGACGGGCTTGCCGATCAGAAGCTTTGTCGAGTTTTTGGCGAAATGCATATATAATGGGTTTATGATCAGTGTAAATATGACAGCTGCGCCCTTCCAGCATATACTTAAAGTGACGCACTGCCAAATATATTGCTGATAATTCTCGATCGTAAGTACTATACCGCAGCTGCGCTTTATCAAATTTTTTGGAAAAGAATCCCAGGGGTTGAACGTTTCCCTCCACAATTTGATGTAATACAGCACCAGCGGCAATGTCTGAGGCATCAACCCAAAGAGAAAGCTCAGCAGATTTAGCAGGATGAGATAATAAGGTGGCTTGTGCGAGTTGTTGTTTACATTGATCGAAAGCTGCAAGAGTGTTGTCAGTCCAGGACAAAGGAGAGCAGTCGTTTCGTTTATTTCCCGGGATCATGTTCAATAATGGAATTTGAGCTTCAATGGCATGAGGAATGAACCTTCGATAAAAATTGATTATTGCCAGGAATCGTTTAAGTTCCTTTACTGTCGACGGAAGGTTAAAGTTTTGGATGGCTAGTACACGATCAGGTAATGGGCGAATTCCTTCAGCAGATACAGCGTGACCCAAAAAATTGAGCTTATCGCGACCAAATTCACATTTAGCTACATTAATGGTCAGATTGTGATCATTTAGTCTCTCAAACAACTGTCTCAGATGTTGTTTATGTTCATCGAGAGAATTGGACGCTACAAAAAGGTCGTCGACATAAGGGAACACAAACTCTAAGCCACGCACAACTTCATGTATCAATCGCTGAAAGGTTTGAGCCGCGTTGCGCAAACCGAACGTCATGAATAAAAATTCGTACATTCCGAACGGCGTCGTAATAGCTGTTTTCGGAATATCATCCGGATGTATAGGAACTTGATGAAATGCTTTTTGTAGATCAATTTTAGAAAATATGCATTTACCTTGTAACATTGATGTAAAATCCTGGAGATACGGCAACGGATATCGGTCCGGAACAGTTTGAGCATTAAGAGCACGATAGTCTCCACATGGTCGCCATGTTCCATCTGCTTTCTTGACCATGTGGAGAGGGCTAGCCCAATTGCTGCTTGATGGACGACATATTCCCAATTTCATCAAAAGTTCGAATTCGTTACGGGCTGCTTCGAATTTTTCTGGTGAAAGTCTTCGAGGTCTAGCATATACAGGCTGGCCAGTCGTTTCAATTCTATGCATAACAGAAGACTTAGTTGTTGTACCCATAGGGGCGAGGTGTGTTATTTGTGGAAATTCAGTTAGTAAATCTACAAATGGCGACGCCGCGGAAAAAGTTTTCACCGAAATGTCAATATCTCTGGTAAGAAAACCACGTGACTCTAAATTGGTAGTGTTGTCTATGAGGCGGCCACGTTTTAAGTCAATAAGAAGATCAAACTTCCGTAAAAAATCTGCTCCGATGATACCCGTTGAGACATCAGCAATGAGAAACGACCACACAAATTCACGACGGAGGCCGAGGTTTACTTTCAGTAACACTTCACCGTATACTTCAATAGCAGTTCCATTAGCGGCGAACAATTGGATAGACGAAGGCTTTACTCTGGCTGATTTTAATCCTTTTGGAACGACGGAAACATCCGCTCCAGTATCGATAAGAAATTGCATATTAGTAGAACAATCTGCAATTTTCAGTCGACAGATTGTGGCTGCCGAGGAAAGTTCGCCATTTTCCTCCACAGCATCAGCAGAGTGGCGTCATTGCTGGCTGGAAGAAGGCCAATTACCTACAGAGCAAGGTGCGCGACATACTCTAGCATTACTTCCGTAAGTACGATGATACCAGCATGGCCCATTTGATGTGTCTCTAGCGCGATCAGCATCCGTACTACGTGCGCGAGAACGGGATCGACCTTGGGGGTTATTAGGATGGATCTTGTCAAATCGTTTCGATAATGCGTCGATTGCCAATTTAAGATCCTGAATCTGTTGATCACTCGATGTTACATTGAGAGCAGTTGTAGTTGTTTCCTGACCGATAGAGCTAATATTTCGTAAGCTCATAGATTCGACAATAGCATCAGCTATAGTCGTCTTGTCAGCGGCATCACCACGCGAAGCAATTACTGCTGCTTGGGCATGAGCAGGAAGTCGAGCTGCCCATAAGTCTAGCAGCAAGGTGTCCCCTAGAGAATCGCCGGCAACTCGCTTCATCTCGTTAAAAAGATGGCTAGGCTTTAAATCTCCAAGGGGCATTTCAGACAACACACGATGCAAACGCCGCTGCTGGCTGTCAGCGAAATGTTCCGTCAACTTTGATTTGATATATGGGTATTTTCCACTAGTTGGAGTATTCTCGACAATTGTGCGAAGTTCACCAAGTTTCTGCGGGGGAACCTGGGCCATGACGATATTGTACCGTTGAGAGTCATGTTGGGCGGTGATTCCAGATGCAGCAAACCAAAACTCGAGGGACATAAAATATGCGTCAATGTTGGTGTCGGCCATAACTGGTGGGTTAAGACGCGGGGTAGCAATTGCTGCAACAGCCGCGGATGATGATGATGATGATGCTACACTTTCACCAGCATAAACATGCTGAGCACACGGTACAGTTGCGTTCTCGTTCTCCATTGTTTGAATTCGTTCGTAATTGTGAAAAATATTGACGGATCACGTCGGGGTCACCACTTTAGCGTTTTGTTCAATTTTCTTTATTTTTACTTTTCCAAATCGGTCTGCTCTCAAAATGGGCGCCAAACAGAATGGTCGTTCACGCCACGGAATTCTGACAGCTCTTGATGACAGCTCGTACTCTGCGTACGAGCCACGCGAACTGCACAGTGGGCTGCTACAAGGATATGTTTGTGTACGATCGAAATTGGATTATCCTTCACTTTCCATTTTCTCACCCACACTGGGATGCGTCTTGGGCGAAAAGGCACCAAAAACCTGTGCACAAACACACACACACACAAACTCGGCACAGCATGTAGAGACTGCCATTTGGCGGTGACCGAAAAACGTTCAGACTAAAGCTGTTTGTGGAAAGGATTAGAACGGATCGCGAGTCCTCGAGAGCGTAAGGTTAATCCTTACGTCCTCGACCGATCCCACCATAAGGAGCGTGAAATTTCTTCCATTCCATCGGTGTGTTTTTCGCATTTCTTTTCTATTGCAGCCTAAGTACTTGCTCACTTTCTTCCAGGCAAGGGCAAGGCAAGGCCTTTGTTGGCGAGGCCGCAGTGAGGCGTAATAATTTTTGAACCAAGCGTAGAGCCGTGCAAGGATGCTCGCCAGTGTTACCCATCTCCCAGTGCCCAATTGCCGAAGAGTGGTGCCGATGATCCAATTAGTTACTCTCCGGTAGTTAGCGCTAATGATGCAGGCCGTTCGGATGGGAATATTCTCAGCACCATCGCTCGACGAGCGACGCGAGTTTTCGGCTGCGAACGTTTCGGACCTGCTTCCGGGGCATCTAGCATTGATAGAAGCGATACGATACGTGTATGTATCGCTGGGCAATAATTTGCATTCATAAGCCCATTTTATGGTTGCCTTCGGTGGGTACGGCTCCTTGGCACGATAAAGCAATGCAACCGAGCGCGACTAATGATAATCCTCATAATTTGATTATGATATCGTTACATCTTGCAGCACCGCCGGGACACATGCAAATACCGACCCGCACTGGGGCCGGGGAGTAAACGGAGGGTCTGACTGCGAGATAAGCGCGGTCGCTGAGACCGCTGATGGGATTATGTATGCATTTTAGCAGCGCATCGCGATCCGTACCAGGCGGTTCGGTCCGTCCCATGGGAAAAAAAGTGGCGCTAAGAAATCGCGCGCCTTTGTGTCGATGGCACCGAGCGACACTTGCTTCAACCCGCAATATGCCGCAATGTGGTGATACGGGGTTTTGTGGAATAAATTACCAACAGCTAATGAGGGAGAGCCGCACGCGCACCCGCCGATACGGTCGCTTAAGTACGCGGGGTAAGTATCATAATGTTTAGTCTTTCGCGTGTATCTGTTAAGCAGGTTGGGTGGGTGTGATTGTTACTGGGTTGAATGCTGTTACTTATAGGTTCAGGCGACAGTTGATCGTTTGGTAAGGTGATAAGTGAAACAGAGCAATTCATAAGTGGAACATAATTGTAGCCTTCTATCTATCAAATAGTCAAAGGTTCATAAATTAGTCCAAGGAAATAAAAACCAGATGTAATAATATCTGCAAGTTGATTTAAGGTCTTCAAAACCAAAAAAAATGTAAAAAATATAAAAATATCACGAAAATAATATATAAAGTAAAAAAATTAAACTAATACATAAACACAAAACATAAAAATGAAGCATGAAAAGCACAAAATAATTTGTTGAATAAAATTTCAAAACTATGTTACTCAAACATAAAACCAAATCAAAATCGTACCATATTAGCTGTAGTGATGGACAAGGTTGGCAAAAAAAAGAACAGAAGTCAACCCCTATTATGCTCCAAAACTATTGGAACCAGCTCCGGAATCACCAAGAATCCATCACCATTTTTAGGAATAGCCCATTCCGGACTAGACAGGAGTCGATACAACCCGCCAGATTCAAAGTCATCCGGAACACGTCTAAGTCAGAGTTGGAGGTTCTACAGCAAACCAGAGCTGCCATTTAGGCATCAACGAGCTACAACTGGCGAGTCTCAATTTGCCGATCAATGGCCTGATCTCAAACATATTTTATAAGCCGTCTTAGTTTCTGACATCGGCCAGTTCTGTCTTCGATTTCACCTAGCTTCGAATGGTTCATCTAGACTCCTAACTCCGAATGACTTCGTCTCGGGCTGTCTTTGATTCCAGACGGCCTCGGTTCCGACCCCGCCTCCTTCCGAAACTGGTGTTTTGGATTTGATCAGCAACGGAATCTTACTAACCATACTCGGAGTCAATACATACCAATAATAATTCACAAACTAGCTGTGTTACGAAATTCAATAAATCCTCAGGTATCTAGCGGGTAGATGATGCACCAGCAGCTTTAACAATCCAAGGATTCATACACAGGTTAAAGGTCAGTTTATAAAGGTCATATAAGGTTCAAAGGTTAGAATTGATATTTTGAATCTTAAACCAGACAGCTCTAGTTCAGGTTCATTTGCCAATTCCTCCTATGAGACGTTCTCAAAAATGTGATCCAACTTTTTAGATTGAGTGCTAGGTTGAAGGAAGCTGAAGGTAACGAACAATGATAACTCCATATGTTATATTCATCATATTCGATGTACATCGAATCTGGACTCTGGCAATTTGTGCTCCTTGACTTAAGTCTCTTGGTTAACTTCTTACAATATTTTCCATCATTTAATGCACACTTTCATGCCCCTTCCCCAGTCATAGTGGAAACAACGCAAAAGCCCGCAGCCAACAATTTGGCTCGCTCAACCCAGCTTCCTTCCCATTTATGGAAAAAACGTAACCACCACATGAAAGGTCCTGCTTTGCTTAACCGCACACGCGGCGTGTTCACAATAATAATTTCTACCATTGCCTTATTACCATTCCTAATTGAGTCTCTATTACATCGACACCCTGAAGGCAAACACCCTGTGCCATGGCCAAGTGCCACCGAGCGTGCTGGCGAGCGTGTAGTACAAAACCACAGATGCGATGATCGTCGACGCACCGGGCAGGAAAGAGATAGACGGTGCACGAGTGTGTTCGCTACCTGGAAAATAGTTTTCCACGAAGAATTGTGTGTAAAAAAGTATCCTTCGCGTAACGTATGCATGAGAGGGATATGTTTTCCGCCCCGAAAAGTGAACCCCAGCCGCAAGAGTTTTCAGAAAAATAAAACACACACACACACCCCAACTTCTTTTGCCCTCCGGGAGTCAACTTTGTTGGTGAATGCGTGGTGGAAAAGCGAAATACGAAAAAGTAAACCGAAAGCCGTTTGGTTTTTTTTCCTCGCCAGTGTGCGACATGTGTTGCGTTCATTTGCGTGTAAAATGCTTATCAACAAACAAAACGCATTCGGAAGAGCGAAGAGCTGGTTGGAGGTGTCGTTTTAATATTGTAACGATCGTGCAGCGTGCACACGGCGCTGCCCAGAAGGTGCATATGCTTGTGTACTGGCTGCTGCGGATGCTGCTGTTATATGCTTCTCGCAACGAGCGGGAAAAAACAGGAAGACTGTTTTTTACTACCACCCTCGTGGGGTACAACTTACACCAAAAACACATGCAAAAAACAGAACAGAAATTACATGTTACACAACCATGCCAAGTGTAGGCGTATAAGTGTGGTGTTTCTCGAAACCGTGCTACCGCGACCATTTGTCCACACTATGATTTACTCCAGTCGATAATCACTACCTATCCGCCCAGGCTAAGGCGGATGAATAATAGTGGGTAGTGGGTTTTCGGAAAGCCAACAAGATCAATCTAGCACCGAACCGAATCCGTCGCCAAACAAAACCGTCACCGTTGAAAGTGACACCCAATGATGGTGACGAACGGCAAGTCGTCAAACGAAGGAGCGCGCCCACCCGCCGCCAGGGGATCGCGGCATCGGGGTGACGGCGTTTGCCTCCGGGCAACCGAAAAAAAGTGGCCAGTTGTGTGGGTTTGGGTATTGGGTCGGCTGTGGTTTAGTTTAATTCTTGCGGCTCCTGCTGGTTAAAGCGAGCATAGACAGGTTGGACGAACGAAAAAAAAACAGCACACACACACACACACACACACCACACACACACACACACACACACACACACACACACACACACACACACTTCCCTTCCCTGAGACGCCCGGTCACGTACGCCTTTCGGGCATCGAACGTATCCTGCTGGGTGACGAACGTTCGGCGCTCCGGCGAGCGTATTCTGCTCACGCCTTCGCCGCTGACTTTAACTTCCACACAGAAGTCGGTTCACGCGCCCACTAATTGGCGATGATGAGGTACGTGGGACGGGGTACTACGGTGGACGGGGCAGCGAAAATAAATATGAAGTTTATTTTAGGTTTTTCCGGAAGTGTGTGTGTGTGTGTGTGAGATGTAAGAGAATAAACTAAGGACTGAGAGGACCTGCTGCGATTGTTAATTGCAAGTGAGTGTAGCAAGTTATTATTCAGAATTTACATGCAAAGAGGAGTAAGAGGAGAGAAGTAAAATTTGAAATGAAACATAAAATCATTCATTTTAGGGAGTCCAAAATAAAGACAGTACACATTTGTGTTATGGTTTTATTAAACCGTGAGCTCATATGAAGAATGAATTGACTTCTTCTTATACAATGAATCCTGAACTAAAATCTCAAATCTTCAGCAAAAAGAGTTGTTTACTAGCGGGGGAAGCACGGAATCGGACCCACCCAATTTCGATTCCGTGTTGGGATTCAATTCCGGAGCCGATCCCAGAGTTCACTCCGGAGCCAGTTACGGAATCGACTCTGGAGCAGATTCCGGAGTCGGCTCCGTAATCGATCGGAATTGGTTCCGCAATCAGAATCGATTTCAGAATCGGATTTGTTCTGAGAATCGTAATTTGCTCCGATAACGGAATCAGGATTGACTCCAGAAATAGAATTAGTTCCGGAATCAGATCTTAAATTGAAGAAATTCTAGAACGAAATCAGTCTCGGAATCTCAATGAGAATGGATCGTTTACTAGTGAATTGAGTTTTTGCAGCTATCAATACGTAGCATCATTGAATCCAAATGCTCATTATTATTATGAATATGCCAAAACCAACGCCGTTTCGAAGCCGATTCTGATTTTGGAGCGAATTCCGATTCTGGAGTCGATTTAGATTCCGGATCCGATTCCAATCCTGGAGCCGACTCCGAAACCAATTCCGGATCCGATTTCGATTTCGGAGTCGATTTCGGAACCGATTCCAGAAACTGATTCCGGACCTAGTTTACAGAATCGATTTCAAAAACTTCTGAGCTGGCCGGAATCGATTCCCATCACTAGTGTTTACATTTGAGTTTTCATAAATATTTTTGCTATTATTTATGATACAAATCCACTTTCTGACTTTTACAGCGTATGCCTTCAAAACTTGAATTTCTCTCTATTTTCACTCGTAGTTCATTCCGAGATTCTTTTGAAACAGTAACAGTATTGTTCAGTAGCAGTAGCATTAGGTTGCGACATAAATATTCCAGATAAAGTTCTTAATGATTTTAGGGATTGCTCATTGATAGTTATTAAACATTATTATTATCGGAATAAACCATCAAGGCCCTTGAAATCTGCTGAATAGTAAAATATTTAAACAAATGAAATGAAGATACCTTCTGAAGCGTTACAAACCGTTGAATTGTGGCAAATATCATTTCTCTAAAATATTAGAGTTGACTAAGGTATTATGTTTTTAATTATCCTTAAATGAGACTATCTAGAGATAAGAGTTAAAGGTTGAACCTTGATGAGTTTATATGATAAAGTATACCAGGTTTGACACAACTATCATCAATGCCATCTGTTAGTGTGCATAATATAACAAACAATTTATTTCCATCTTCGTTTTGTATTCAAAAACACAAGAACCTTTGAAGAATAATATGATATTCAAGGTCCAAATGGTATTGTAAGTGTGGATCTGATATGATCTGATTCTGAACAAAAACACACATTTTTCAAAAATACAGGTTTGCCCCTTAGGTTAAATCAAATTAGCCTTAGGTGCCCACAAAAAAAAACAGAGATTCCAAAAGAATATTATTCGCTAACTGTTAATTTAACAGCCAAACACTACAAAAAAACATACACTAAAATCAATTCAAACTCCCCGCAAACTGCTCCGTTAGCCATCTCGACACTTCACGCTCCACTCGGTCGCTCGTTTGTCATTCGCAGCAGATCGAAGATAAATGTTTTATTTCGCGCATATTTAACTTGTCCGAAACATTCACACAAAAGCACCGATTCGAGCCCAACTTGTCTCAATTATGTCGTTCGCTTAGCACAAAACCCAGCTATCATAGCCTCCCAGCACGTATAATTAAGTGTAGTTTTTTGGCGAATTGAAGAGCACAACCATCGTGCCGGGATGAGGCGCCTTGCGAGAAGATTGCATCCCGCGCGAGGAAGCATCGTAACGTCCACCGTACGCGGCGTTCCGGCGCAATCCTTGCAGCAGCAGCTACTTGTCCATAATCCCCATGGTTGCTGGCAGGTTTGGGTAGATTCGATTAAAGGAAGGTTGCTGCTTCAAAACGGAACAGAAAGGATTAAGCATCTGGGAATGGTTTCCATTTCATCGACAGCAAAGATTATCAACAACCTGTGCGCGAGGTTCACCACCCGAAGGGAAATGATTATTTTCTTTCGGTGATAATTTGGCTTTAATACCATTGTCATTAGGCGGACAGGGGGCCAACATGCGTCAGCCTCCGAGCCGGGTTGGTGCGTACAGCCTCAGCCCTAATGGTGAGGATCATTGGTGATCTAATTTGAGCAGTAGTTTCCAGCCAAAGCCACCATTTCGCTGTCATTCGCTTGATCGTGGGTACGAATTTGGCTGTCCCGCCGGTGGAGGTGCGTTAGCGTGGACAGCGAAACAACAACAAAAAAAGATAAATTGTTAGCTCATGAGGAACGATTGTCTCATTATTGTTATTATGGCTCAATTGCTGTAATTGAAATTAGGACTTTGATATCTTTGTTCGGGGAGAGGCGGGTTTCCTTTGCTCGACTTCTAGCTTCCCTCTACGCTGGAGGTTTTTGCTCCGCTTTGCTCAAACTCAGCTCGTAATGTCAATTCGTCCTTACTGCAAATGAGTGAAAAATTGCTTTTCCATAGCCAGAGCGGCCGCACGCTGTTCCGTGTCGCACTGGTGTTCATTATTTTGCTCACAAGATGGTAAGTACGCAGCGCACAGAGACACTAGAAAATGCGTCACACCGTGAAACGAACGTGCCAGGCTGGTGGAAAAAAAACAGGGAACCGTAAAATAAACACATCAAAACACAAATAAGTTTGCTGCCTTCCCCTATAGAGGGGGTGAAGAAACTCTCCCCGGAAAAGTAAATCTAAACACACTCGATGTTCCGGTGGTGGAAGGTGCAGGATTGGATGTTTTATCTGCTTCTCCCTTGCTTTACTGTTCGCTGCGTCCTTCTCGCACCAGAGATTTTAAAGGGACAAGCACTTTTCCACTTTCGAACGCGAGGGTGACATACCTAAAACTGTGAAACCAAACTATTTAATACGCTATTACACCCTCAATTTGGGATTCAATTAATGCTCACGACGCATGCAGTTGTAATGTTGTCGTGAGCATGGCGGTTCCTTGCGCTGTTCGGTGTTTGATGGGAGTTGAATTTAATCCACCCATCTTGAAGAGAAGCCATTCATCCGAGTGGTTACCAGGCGACAAATTGCAATAACATATACAGATGTGTAATGAGTATATTTAAGATTGAACGTTGAGAAAGAAATAAGATATTTTAAATGTGTAACTAAGTCAAAAAGAAAGGAAATACAAATAACAAATAAAGGTAAAAACACAACAAATAAAAAGAGAATAGTTAAAAATTCTAACAGAACAACATAACATGGAAAAACATAAATATAATTGAAAGAAAAAAACAAATCAAAGATGGTAATAATATACCTACCCAATAAAAAATTGTTTGATTAATAAATAAACCACACCAAAAAAAAAACATAAAAGCCCAATAATTCCAAAACATCCAAAATTCAAAACAAAACAATTAATTATTACTTGACTTTCGATTCATGCTATTATCTATTCCTTGTAGTTTAACACAATGACGCATTTTCCAACCTAATAATGAATTTGCTTTATTTATACAAACGCAACCAAGAAGTGTCACACCGGAGAAAAAAATAAAACACAACCGTAACAAAGCCCACCGGACGGCAACAACACCGATCAGCAGCAGACATTCAGCAGAACACTGCCGAGCGCATCACCGGAAACGCTTTTCCACGGAACAGGTCGTTGTCGCTTACGGTAACCCACACGCCGTTTTCCGCCTTTGTTCCCTTTGATGAAGGATTAAATGTCCCTTTTCATGAACCTGTAGGGGTGAATTTGACAACTTGTTTGAAAATCTGTGGACATTCGAGCCCCTCGGCTGGCAGGGGGCTGCGCTAATCGATCCTCCTGGGCGGATGCTATTTGCAGATGTGTCACATGCCCGCCGCTGCCACACGGCCCACAGGCCGCCTGGTCGGGATAAGGCACGTGAGGCATACATATCTGGTGCTTTAGGAGCAGGAGGATTTTTTTGTTCGCCCCCTACCTTACTGTGTTCATTTGTTTGCCAAAAAACCGATCGTCACATTCATTGGGGCGGTGTGCATGAACCTGTGGCACGGTGCGCACCTTTTGCCGGTGACAATTGTTAATGCCCAACAGGATGGTTTTTCCCTTTTTGTGCTTCCCCGCAAGCTCGGCAGGTCAAGTGGCAGTGGCTGGCCCGGTCGCACTGTCAAGCTGGGCGATAGCGATGAGCTGGGAGCTAGTGCCACCCGCACACCGACCAACTTTGAACGACATTCTAATGTGCTTTAATCATCATTAAAATCGCATTACCATGGCGATGAGCGCCACTCTACCGGGTTCCTGCGGGGCGTGGGACAAAGTTTTGTGGCCGGTAGAGTTTTCCCCAGTGCCAACAAGCTTCTGCTCCCCCCATCTGCAGCGGGGAGGTTAATCAAGCGAAACTTTAAAGATGCAATAAACAAGGAGCAGTAGAAATCACCTTTGGGTAACGACAGTGTGTGACACAATATATCGCAGGGGATTTGTGATACACATCATGCATTGGAAAAGTGCTAGCAATGATAAATCAAAGGAACAGCATTATTCCTAACCATGAAATAAAGAAACATACTATACTATATAACATACTAAATTCATATTGAAAACATAACAAACACTATCAAAAACACAACTAATCATAAAATATAATGTTTACAGATAAAATAGTATCAATCACATAAGCTCATGAAGAAACATGAAAAAATCGTTGAGGGTTTACTACAATAATAAGCTGATATATATTCTTGTACTTTGTTCTTTAACATTGGTGCTTTTTTATAACAATATTTGATCATACATTCAATGTTCAAAGTATTTTTGTATTTTAATATTATTTTTCCCATCTTTTTTGGCAATGCATGGTTAAGATGGCTAATTTATTTATGTGTTTTGTATATGTTTCTTGACGGATTTATCAATTTATTGATTTATTGAATTATTGATTTATTCGCTAATGTGTTTATTTATTTTACTGATGTTTCATTGGTTTATTGGTTTCTAAATTTATTTTACAATTTATATATGTATCAATTTAATTATCTTAATTTATTTGTTTGTTTATTTATTTATTTATTTATTTATTTTTGACTTTTTTTTATATATTTATTCATTTATTAATTTGTTGAGTCAAACATTTATTTATATATTTATTTATTTCTATTTCTTAACCAAATGATAATTTGAGACGTACTGCTCACCCAGATTGCGTTCCATTGACTAGACCAGACAATAATTTGAAGATTCAATGTTTAGGCGCACACAGCAGAAGGATAAAACTTCCATTTCCAGTGTTTTTTTAGTACTTTTTTGAGGATACCGTAGGAGCAGTTCCTCAAAAGTGAAAACCCCTTTCTCCGTCGCTTGTTGGCCAAATCCCATATGAGACTCAGTTCTCCACCTTTTTGACAGTTTTGCTTGCTTTTAATCGATGGGAAATTATTAGCTGACATATTTCAGTGTCCCATGGTACAATCATCAATTCATACGACTCAATATCATGCCCGTAATGGATTCAAGCATAATTTAAACCATCCCCAAAAAACCACACGTTTTGTCACAAAAATTACCATGTTTGGTGGTTTCAATTACAATGTTGCATTCACCATAGCAAAATTACAAACAGTGGAAAAGAAAGCCGATTGACGACACCCATACTAAAAGCGGACGAACTTTATAGTTACTCAAAAACAATATAAAATAAATTAGCCCAAAGGTGCTTCATATTTTACGCCCCGCACTGTACATGGGGGCGTTTGTGGAGTTGCACTTTATGACTTTTTAATATGAGAAAATTACAGATTGTTTTCGGTAACGTAACAACGGGAAAGCAGCACCGCAGGGTATTGTGATCATTATCATAAATCACGATAAAAGCGAACAAAAATACATATACACTCGCAAAATCTAAACCAAAACAAAAAAAAAATCGTACAACACCGACCGTTACGGAAGGACGTCAGGCGGCAGGCAGGGGAACTCCAGTTGGCAACGTCCGGCAACAACCGCGGGGGAAAACGAAAGAAAAATTCACATTTGAAATGTAAATTGAATCTTTGATCACTTCATTTCTTTTCGCTTTCCCTTTCTTGTACCGTCGCGAAACCCAACACTCATCACCCCCGGCTCGCTCACCGACCTGTGGAGATGCGTTGCTGAGACGTTTTGGGAGTGAAATCTTGTGCCTCAAATCAATAGATTTATCTGTTTTAAATTGATCAAAAATCAGAATCTGGGACCCTTCCTGAAAAATAGGACGATGTTTATTTACTTTCGCTTTTATTTTCGTCTGATTGCAAGAATCGTTTTAGAACGACTATCGGTAAGCGACGAACCGCAGCAGCAAGGGTGGATAAGCGTATCCTAAGAAGGACAGATCACAGATGGTGTTGAAAGGAGCGGAAAAACGCATGAGTTGTTGATAAAAGTTTGTAAACATTCGTTCTTCTCTAAAAGGGAAGCATTTTTGAGTGTGTGTGCTATAGTCCGTGTATGCCATTGTGCAACATATTCTAATTAATTGCCACCGATTAATGTCGTACCGCACAACTGCAAAGCACTGTGTATGTCCCTCTGTCCCAAGTGGCACTAATCCTTTGAACACCACTTCACCATTATTAGCCCATATGGGTTTGTTTCCATTTTGCTGCACAACAAGCTGCCAACCAAGGCTCAACCCAAAGCAAAGGGGTCACACAGGGGTCGGGTTTTGGGAAGAGATTAGGTCCCGTCCGGGTTTGTTTGCTCTTCCCGTTCGCTTCCACCCGCTTGCTTCATCGCTTTTGCCGCTTTCCGGCAAGCAAGCAAGGCTGGAATTAATACTGAATCAAATCCGCATCAGTGCATGCATCATCGGTGCAAGGCCGCTTCATTTTGATGTGTTCGAGGAGGGTTTTTTTCTCTCTTCTTTTCATTCGTTCATTATTATACTGAACTATCATTCCTGGCTGATTTTCTGGCAGTGCGTTCGTGCGTTCGTGCGTTGCTGAGCTTCTGCACAAACAGTGCAGCTCATCCGTGTTGGCACAGTGCGGCGATGTGATGTCCTCGAGCGATGGATCCTTTTTTAGCTGATGCTGCTGAGCCTCTTGTTGTGTGTGAAGCTAGCGATCGTGTGTGTGTGTGTGTGTTCAGATTATGAGAATTTTCCGACCCGGTGTAGAACGGTGTAGAATATTCAATCAAATTAAAATCATGTGTCTTTCGCGTTTCCAAGCCATCGGATTTGTGGCAGCACAATGTGCCTCCGATGGCTGGTACACCGTCCTAATCGCCCAAATGGATATGATTAGCTAATTGAATGAAATAATGTAATAAGCGTTCATTATACGTTTTCGGGCATAAAATATGATGGTTTCGATATAATTGCATCTTTGCAAACGACAACTTATGTTGTGCAGGAGCTTAAATTGAAGGAAATCAATGGTTAGAAAGCAACCAAAAGAAGTTTAAAATATAGAAACTTTTTGTAACATTTGTTATATGAGTTAATTTAATAAGGTCAACAATTATCAACAAAAAAAACTCAATGAGCTTTTTTCAAATTGAAACGGGCTTAATACAAAATAAACTTAAATTAGATTCCAAACCTTCGACCATGTAACACCATTCTGAATTGTTGTTGTATTTTAAGTTAAACACTCTCTCAAAAGAGTAGTAACTCATAAGGACAGTACTCGTAAAACGAGATTTTACATGCTCGTATAAATAAATGACTTCATGTAGGATATGGACATTTTAGTGCTTTGCTAACATATTTCACGTATCCTCGGGTGCAAAATGATACCCGATCCATCGGACGTCAGTGTCGTACCACTGCCTGGTTTACCAATAAATCGGGCCCAGATTAGGGTTGGCACATTTTTACATTACCTCCAACCTCATTCTGGGGCAAATTTCGTGAATAAACAAAAAAAACACACATTCGCTGGTATCATTCCTCGGTCTAGAAAACGCATCACACAACTCACCTCACTCTCCCAACCGCTCAACATACATCAACATACATCCCCGGGCAACGTGAGCCTCTAGCTTACGAGAACATTTTACGTGCGAGTGCTTGCTCGCACAGAACACCTCATCCCCTCATCCCCGGTGGGCTACTATGATTTTGATGCTGGTAGGTATGTGTCCACACACATGCACACCAAACTAAAGATACGCGTTTGTGCTTTTTCAGAACCACACACACACACACACGGCGGGGAAATATTCATGTAATGACCATAGTAATAAAAAAAACAAAAAACAAAAAAAATTTCAGCTAACAACGGAAGCATAAGCATAATCGTTGTTTTGCAGCATTCCCACAATGTAATCGAGTATCTGCAGTGTGCCTCTACTGGTCGATGCCCATGTGTTTGCGTACAACTAGACGCGGGAAAGAGGTTTTGGAGCTATTATCCACGGAACTCACTATGAGTAAAGGAAAGGACAGAAAGTTCAGCTGTCTTAAACGAGACATTTTTAGGAATTATTTCTATTGATATGTTTAGCATGAACCTTGTTTTAGAATTGGTTTTATAAAGGATTATGTCTTGTCTTAATTTGTCCGTCCAATTCTAAGCTTATTTGCTCTTTATGATAATACTTTTTACTTGATTATACAAAAGGGCTGGAATAAATCGCCATAATAAAATTCCAGAAAAGGCTGTTTAGAGTTACTTTCCAACGGAAGATTGCATGCTTTTTATTCAGTTTACATCCATACAGTGACACCCAGTTTGATTATGGAAAATGCCACAACCGACTTAGTTTTTGGGGTTTTGAAAGATGATGAGAAGATGACACAAATTACAGTCAGAATTTAATAGATTAACGTTTTCCGCAGTTTTTCAGATATGGGTTTAATTTTAGCTGAAATATAGCTAAAAAAAGTCATTCACGACATGTAAGGAAAATTTTCCAGAAAGTGGCCCAAGGCACTGTCCAGGAAGCCTGAATGTCAGAATATAGGTTTGCTACTTTAGCAGGCCGTCACTGTAGGTCCGGTAAATAGAAATAATACAATTTTATTTACTGCAACAAATATCGTTCTTTAAGTCATGCTGACCTATACAGTCTTTTTAGACTTATTAAAATTACCACGCAGCCGGATCGTCAATCCTTGCCCAGGGCGACGGACCATGCGATGATTGACCCGGGACGGGCTTGTTCCGAAGTGTCCGACTTGAATATGATACTGTGGGACCTCTCAACGCAATAAAAGGAAAATCCCTGTACTATATACTTCCATGACTGAGACAGATGTAGGTACTATTTTTGGACCCGAATTGAAAAAGGAAGTAGTATCAGAGATTGAAATGGGGTCAGGATCTGTTTCAGGACCAATATGGAACCCTAATTTGTTCAAGGACCAGTATGTGTTTGGGATCAATTCCAGTACTGGTATAGAGTCTAACTCAATTAGGAGGGATTGGTGTAAGTTCCTTCATCAGTATGAGTTCTGTTCAAGGATGGACATGCGTTCGGTATCAGTCGCAGGACCCGTATGTGTTCTGAATCAGTTTCGTGAAATCAACAATCCAAAATCATATTTTCACTTTCACCAGGTACACACTGATGATCCTTTAGCTTTACGCATAAAAACCTTTACTGACAAAAGCTCAAGAATTAGTTGTACGTTGTAGATGTATGAAAATATGCCCTACTTGTAATTCTAAGCGTCCCATAATGCAACCAAACGCACATTTTGCGTTGCGCTATTATGATAAAAGGCCCCCAAACACCATTCCTTTCTCTCTCACTCTGTATTCGCATCCAATGCCCGCATTGTTCACATTGAGGATTACACACTATGTTGCTTCCATCGCCCACTGCTCCACCCCCTCCTCTAGTCACCCACTGTTCGCCATAAAAACAACCCAAGTCCTACTTTTGCGCAAAATCATCCCCAAAACACATTCATTCGTGTCTGTCATTTTGCGAGGCGGACAGAGCTTTGCCGCGACATACCATCCAACCCATATTCATTGTTATTGCGAAACATTAAACTAAACGACAACCGGCACAGCTTCCTTTGCCTAGACGCACACGGTTTTTGGCAGAATATTTACACCCAGCAACAGAGCAGCAGCAGCAGCAGCAGCAGTGGCCACAGCTACACAGGAGGCTGGCAATATGGCCTCCGGGCTCTTTTTACACCGACAAACCAATGGAAGCATCCGCCGCCGCCGCCCGCCCGCATGTGTATGTTCTCCGACGGCTGAAAACGAGAAAATCGATGACCAAATCAAACACCAGCACCAAAAGCATCTCCCCCGGGACCGATCGAACGGTGCGGCGAGCCGAAACAAAGAGCGTGCGTAAATTAGAGAGCGCGTAAATCACGGCGCTTTTCCTGGTTGCGCATTTTCGATGCGTTACACACTAGGTGTTGAGGGAGATGATGGGGAGGGAGGAGGAGGAGGAGAAGGAAATGCTTGAGGACAGTAGGAAAGCCGACAACGTCGGATAGAAAACTCAGGCCCATCGTGGTATTGGGGCTGCCATTATTCATGATATTTATGATATGTCGCAGGGAATATATCTTGAGAAAAACACAACTGCTTTATTCCTTAGTTCAGAATGGAATCGTCTTTATTCACTCAATGTGTACTCTGATCGAGTCTTGCAATGTTACTGCGTTATGCGTGTTACTATGCAACATCTCCCCCCTTAATTCACCAATACGGTTCAAACCTGGCTGGTGCCTACGAATTCTTCGAGCTTTCCGCTTTCACGGGTAGCAGAAGATGCAGGCATTGGTGGAGTGGCTTGAGTAGTAACTGTGGACGATGATGTTTGCCAATTTCTCCTTCACTTTCTTCAGCGGAACTCTTCATCAGCTGAATAGTAATGTTCTTGTTCA